>NC_077246.1:35412776-35714561 GCF_947179165.1 Solanum dulcamara | reverse complement strand
GAATTGACCTAGAGAAGCTAGAACTTGTTCTTCTTCTGTGGCCTTGCAGCCTTGTATATACAAGTGCCATTTGTGAGATCTTTGAGATGCTTGTTTACATTCCCCACTTTTTGCCCTCTGTTGGATAAATTCATATGTATTTCTGCATCGTGATTAATGCACCAATGTATTTTTAGACATATCAGGACCATTACATGTTTTTAAAATTCTTCATTTCTCTTATGGTGGCTATAAATTCTGGATTCTTTTCTGCTTCAGACTTGCTGTGACAATACATTTCTTGATTATGAGCACCCAAAGGACATTGTACCTTCCCAAAGAAAAGAGTTCTGAATGACATTGGGACAATATTGTTGCATTTTGAACAGGGACATTAGGAAATACATCAGTGAAATCACTTTGTTATTTTCTGAAAATGCAGATTCGCTCCATGGATATTCGATGGATAGGTGATGATCCTGGAATATCTCGAGTAGGTGGAGGTGGTGGGCCAGGCTATGGAGGAGTTAATACTCTAAGTGCTGGAAGAGGGAGGAGATTTGCTAGGCAACAATTTGAGAATGATGTCAGTGCATCAGAGAATAGAATCGTACAGAAGACATCAGATGCAATTGAGATACTGCACACAGAAACACTGATAAAGAAGGTATAATACCGTGTTGATGGTCTACTAAATTACTCATACATAATAAATACATAATACATCACGTCTAAGTCATTTTATTTTTTGCCTTGTCGACCTATCAGGTTGAGAAGGTTATTGATGCAAGTCACCCTGATCTGGCCGAGCTTGCAAAGGCAAAAAAAATGCTCAAGGTAGAATAAGTTCAACAGTTCCTTTAGCCTATATTTGTTTCTTCTGACGTCTGAAACCTGATTATATTACAGGAACATGAACAAGCATTAATTGATGTGATTGCCAAACTTACCGATGTTTGTGACAGTGGAAGTGGTATGAAATAATTACAGTTTAGGTTATTCCTTAAAAATTGGTGCAACTTATTCAAAATTTGTGTTTTGAATTGAGCTGAGTCTTGCTTGATTACTTTTTGTCCTACTATGTTGTGTTAGAGAGCTTCTTCTCTACTGCCATTTTTAAGGCAAAATTCCTCAAAAACAACCCAGACACTTTTCAGTTTCTGCATTGAAGAAAAGTTGTAAAGCAAGCCCCCCCAAAAAAAACAATCAGAAAAAGAAACTACTCAGGATGTGGGTTTTCAGTTTTTTTGCAAAAAAATAGGAGAACTTTATTTTTAGTAATTTGGTTGAAAAAAAAGATTTTGGAAAAACTGTGCAACTTTGAGAACATTTTTCAACACTTGAATACGGTTCGAATTTGATACAAATTTATATTTTTCGGGAATTGGTTGCCAATGATCATTTGTGTACTTTTTGTTCCAACAATTTCCCAAATTGGATTTTTAGAAGTTTGGGTTTATTTTCTACAACTTAGCTGCTTCCAAAAAATTTAAGTGAATTCTTCAGTCAACTCGATGAAAGTCAATCCGGCTTTTCTGACAGTGATTAGTGATATGACTAAAGTAGTGGATTGTAGTGTCCTGATTCAATTCATTGTAAGAATTATTAATAGTATAGCAAACATACATGCATTGTTATGTTCTTGAAACCCCATGGTTAACAGAAGTTTTAAGTCGTATAAGAGTTTTCCATCAGTCCATATTTGCATAGTAGTGAATCCAGTGAGCAGATTTGTGTAAATCTTGGAAGATGCAACAATGGAAATTGTGTTCTTTGATTGACCCTCCTTTTGACAAATGTTAAATTCAATACCAAAATATTTGCTTGATTTTGAGAGCCATATACCTATATCTTCTGTTCTTTTTTGGTTATAATAATTTATATGATTAGGTGGGGAACCGCCATTCTTCTGTAAAAACGATCTGCTGGGGAGCAATCATGATGGTGTAAATATGGAGCCTGAGATGAGGACAAGAGGTGAAGGCGCAATGGAAAATCACCCAGATGAGGATGTCATCGTTATTTAGTTTCTTCCTTTTTTCATAATCATTTGTAGGCAATACATTTTGTCTATTTCGGATTCTGGAGCTGAGCTGCTAAACGTCGTATTTCAGCTCAATGGATTATAGCGCCAAGTTAGCTGTTGCTTGTGTGAATTGTGCAAGACAAATGTAGAGATGTCTTTATATGTTAAGTTACTACTCTTTGGTTGTGCTGCTACAACCCATGAACAAAGCTGCTTCAGTTTGTTTTCCTTTCCCAAATACATTTTTATTTTGTTGTGATGGTAGTGTGCATGATAGCTATTATCTCTCGCTATTACGCGTACAAAATGTTGTACTCACCAAGAGTTGGACAAATGAAAGGAAGCAACTAGGTTCTTTCTATGCTAGGATTTACCTCACGAAATTCTTCCATTTCACAGACCATAACATATTTTTCTGCCAAGGCTTTAGACGTGAGAAGAAATCACCAATTTTTTTAATTTTTTTTTGGTACGATTTTCATAGAATATTTAGAAGACCATTGAAATGCATCAAAGAATAGCAAAGCATTAAGAAAGGGATTGATTGCATATGAGTTGTGTTTCAGGAATAACATTGGTAGCTGGATAAGAAAAGATTTCATATTTGATTTTCATATAACTTATACTATGTTTAGTAGATAGATATGAAATAAATTATTCATGTATAAAACTAACACAACATTTGGTTAACAATTTAGAAATCCGTATAGCTAATATATATATATATATATATATAAGTAATGATTGACATTACTAATATTTGTATGACTCTATTGGTGGTGGGGGAAATTATAATGTGGCAATGAATTGAAGAATGAGGTTGACTACGTCTGCATCAAAAGCTTGACCCTCCATCTGAAAATGGGTTGCTCCTTGAATAAGATGGGTTGTGTTATGTCCAGCAGCATCCTTCAACTTGTTCTCCAGCTGTTTCACACTGGTGAAGCCATCATTAGTACCCATGAAAAATAGTTTTGGCTTGGGGGATTGTAATATGGATTTTTGGTGCCTTCCAAAAAGTATTGAAGCAGTGAAACCAAAAGGGTATTCCAAGCTCACATACCCAACCACTTGCTCTACTTGATCAACTGCAGATCCCGCTATCGCTGCTCCTGTTATTAGGAATCAAAAATTCAATACAAAATTCAAGATGCAACACCATCCAGCTAAATCTAAAATTATGTATTTGTATAATATTGACCTGCAGATGAACCAATAAGGACAATTCTGTTTGTGGAGAAATTGGTGTGAACCCATTTGCAAACGGAGATAACATCGTTAATTTTAGAAGATCTAGTGAGGGAAGCACGACCACTGGATTTCCCAGCGCCTCTAGTATCAAAAGTGACAGCAATCACCCCTCTACTCGCCAATCCCTTAGCAATACCTCTCACCAAACCTTGACATCCACCAAGCATCGAATAGGGATGCACCAACACTGCAACAGTGCTGGAATTGTTCTCCCAACTTGGCCGGTAAACACGACCGTCCAAAGTTACACCCTCGCTGCTCTCAATGGTACAACTGCTTCTACTATGGGTACCACTTTCTTCAGCCATAGTCTAATTGCAGTTACTAATAATGCTCGATTTTTGGAGAAGAAAACTAAATGGAAATAAATGACAATTGACATTCGTTGGTTGCGTCGTTGGAGGAGTAGGTTTCTATACTTTGTTGGTGGGAGAAATAACTGCAACAAAATTATTATTTTATTATTAAATCACTTCGCATATTTATTTAACATCTTATATTACCACTCATAAATATACTCTTTTGGAATAATAATTCAAAGTTGGAGTTAAAATAAATTATTTAGAATTTGTTTTTTTGTTATTTATTTGATTAATGTCTAGTTATAATTTGTTTGTCTTAGTTTATATAGAAATATGTTTTCTAGTCCTAGTTTAATTTGATTTCTTTCTATTATAAATAGGAATATTGCTAGTTATTTTCAATAGAAAGAAATATATAGAGATTAGAAAGAATAAGAGAGAAATAAAGAAACCGTGTAGTAAGATTCAAGAGATTTTGAGTTTATGAATAAAATAATTTCCCCCATACTCTTTAATAATTACTTATGTACTAGTTAATTACAAGTCCTAATAGATTAGGATTATTTTATATTTAATTAATTTTTATTTATTTTGTTTTTTTAATCACCATATGCAAGAGTAAAAAAAGGAGCATACGATTATGTTAGAAAAACTTTTTACTATATTTTAGAAATTTGAGTTCAGAGCCATCTCAACAAGATTGGGGGCCTAAAATCAAACTTCATAAATAAGCCTTGTCACTGTTTGGAGATCTAGATAAGTACCCCGATCGGTTTGATTTATCTATCGATCATGATAGAATAATGGCTGACATGTGGGCACCTTAAGGCTGGAGATTAAATTTCAGAAGAGGTTGAATGATTGGAAAATTCCTAGATTGGTTGAATTCTTCAAAATTCTTGAAACTTTTCAAGGTCGAAAGAATGTGATGGACAGACTATGATGGAATGCACACAACAAAGGAGCTTAAAAAGTAAGTTTAGGATATAAATTTTTGAACTTGATAGTGACACAAAATTCCTTATAGCCATGGAAACAAATCTAGAGAATCAAAACGCCTTTGAATGTGGCATGTTTCTCATGATTGTTATCAAAAGAAGCTGTCTTAACACATAAAACTTGAGAAAGAGGAATATTATCTTAGTATACACTATTGTTTATGTAGTGGGGCAGTTGAGTCAGTGGGACACTTGTTTTTGCATTGTAAAATCACTGACCAATAATGAAAGATATTCATCATTCTTAGAGGTATACAATGCATAAAGCTAGAAAAATTGTTGATACTCTATTTAGTTGGAAAAAATATGAGCTACTGGAGAACCATCCCAACCTATATATGGTGGACGATCTGAAAGGAAAGAAATTATATGTGTTTCGAAGGTAAGAGTAGAACAATACAAAAAATTAAAATAAATTGTAATTTGCTTTTATGTTTTTGGTGTAAAAAGAACTATCCTATAGATGCAGAAAATATAGTGTTAGAGTCAATGCTATGTTTAGGAGTTCTTTGTTATATTGCTATTTTTTGACTTGATATAAAGGGGTTTAGAGTTACCTAAGTGCTACTTTATAATACAATGTTGCTTATTAGAAAAATAATATAAATTGAATAACAATAACATACTCGATGTAATTATATAGTGAGGTCTTGAGATGTTAGGATGTGTACAACCTTATGAAGTAAGAATGTAAACAATGTAAATTTTCAATGAAAAAATATAAGATAAAGTTAGAACAATAAAATCTAACTCATGAATTTGAGAAGTTAATATAATGAAAACAAAATAGTATAACAACAACAATAACATACCCAACGTAGTTCCACAAAGTAGGGTCTAAGAAGGATAGAGCGTATACAGACTTTACCTCTACTTCAAAGATGAGGTAGATAGACTGTTTCCAAATGATCCTCGATTCAAGATAAAAATAGTTTAGAACAAGTCATAAATGAAAGTACAATCGATAATAGAAAATAATAAAAACAACATATAGTAGAAAAACAATACTACAACAATAATCATATAATTGAAATACACTAAACAACATATAGTAACATAAATCGAAAAACACAAAACTACAAGAGTAATACTATGTTTACTAGAAAGGGCGACAACCCAATACACTCCTACTTACTAGTATAGATGCATTCCTACCTACTAACCTTCTACCATAATTTGTATCCTCCACACCTTCCTATATAAGAACATAGCCTTAGTAAGATGTAACTGTATCATGTTCGGTCATGACCCGAGACTACCCTTTAGTCTTGACACGGTGCTTAGAGCCACAATTGACCCCAAGCTAACCTCATGGTTTGGCACGACACTAAGATTAAACATAAAGATACTGAAGATAATAAATGCGGAAGCCGAATCTGAGATAGTCTATTATACTCAAATATAAGGTAGGCAAAGTCTGAATAGACATAAGCTGAAAACTAACATCTGACTGTGTGAAAGCCTCTAGTAAGATATGTTGCTAGAACAACCCCTAGCTAACTCTAACTGTCTGAAACTAGAATAACAATACTGAATGAAATGTAAATGTTGTCCTCGAGAAATGAGGACTCACCAGAATGCTAGTAAGCTGATCTAAAGTCGTACTAACCGTGGCCTGAGTGCTAAATGTCCAAACCTATATTATTAAATAATATAAGCAGAAAGTATTCGGCCAGTATTTTGAATGTACTAAGTATGTAGGTGTAACGAAAGTCGAAAAGTATGATTTAGAAGAAAAGTTACAAAAATATTCACTAGTGCAGGTCCTTGTGGGCCGACCTATGGGCTGTATAAGGTCCTACAGTCCATACTAAATAGCATAAGATCAGTGCCATGTGTGTGTGAGCTAAGTTTGGGTAGTATGATTGATGCATTTGTAAGCTAGAACTTGCCTGGTTAGTCTCACTAAAACGATTGGATAGCTGGATTAGGACATAATCATATGTGTTTGTTGATAATGAGTCACTTAGCCTAAATCTAACCAACCAAATAAAATTGTACCCTTTGAACCAATAGTTTGAGCTTGAATATACCTTTTCTTTGATTAAGCACAATTCACATTCCCTTCCTATTCGTGAATCCTAATTTTGGCCCTGGTCCCTTCAAGGACAATGTGTACCTCAACTCAGGCTAAAAGCCTAAGTTGAGGGTGGCTACTATAAGGAGAATCAATTTGTGAACCTTTATCTTGTCCCTGGTCCCTTCTAGGATATTAGCTTCAATTCAGGCCAAAATTCTAAGTTGAGGGTGGCTACCATAAGAAAAAGCAGAAAAGTTAGGATATGAAAAGAATGGTGGAATGAGAAGAAAAGAAAGGCATGGGTTGTGGTCATAAGTGAAAAATAAGATAAGTGCAAAAATGAGTTTAAAAAGAAAAAAATAAGATTGAACAAAAGTGGAAACCACTCTCGAGAAGAAAGAATGAGAAAAAAAGGGAGCAACAGGAAGTTGGGGGACTGAAAACAAATAGCTAAGCCAAAGTAGCGGTTGGAAGGACAAAGTTGTCACTTTTATCCTAAATATATCCTACCTGAGCCCGAGCGTATATTACAAGCCTAAAAAGTCCTATTGTGATCCTAAAATATTTATTCAAGAGTTGAGGTGGTGAAAATAAGGGCAAGCCTATGGTCTTTACTTTTGCATAGTTGAATTTCTTTTGAGAGTGCGAGTAGTTTTGTTCGACTCTCTGTTTATCCTTTATACTATGTGTGAAAGAATTCTTTGTGGTGAGGGCACTGTGATTGTGTTGTTTGGTTGCTATATTAGTTATGATTGTTTGCATTGATGTGGTTAGATATGAATAGTACGATGTTATGAAGTAATCCTTGCGAGTTGGTTAGAGCATGAGTGCATTGCATAAGTGACGTTGGGCATGAGGTTTATATTGTGTGGTTGCTTTATATTTCTATGAGTTGCTTGTATTTGTGTGTTATTTGGTTTTATGTTTTTTTATTGCTTGAGGACAAGCAACAATTCTAAGTTGAGGGTGTTGATGTGTCGCCAAAAATACGACATTCACGACACCCAAAACATGGAATTATTGTAAGCTCTCAAGCACGCTTTGTTAGTTTGGTATGCGTTTTTGTTTAGTTTTTAGGGAAATTGAAGTGCGCTTAAGTTGATAGTATTTGGACTAGATTATGAGGAAATTAGATTGAATATGGCTAAGGTAGAATGAGCACAAAGGAAAGAAAAATTTCACAAGAGGTGTTCAAACATGTAGTTTCGTTGAGGTTTTGGGACGACTTAAGTGGAAAAAGTGAGGAATGAACGTCACCATGGCATGAAGGACCTTGTACTGGACATATGAGGGCTAAAACATCATGTCTTGACCAAGTATGTACACCAAGGCAGCCATTACGGGCCGTGGTGTGCAATACTGTCCGTGAAGAAGTACCTCTATCCGTGAAGAAACCATCCAGGAAAGCAACCAAGAATTTACCTAAGGCACACACCAAGAAAGCACCACCATGAGCCGTGGTGCTCACCACTAGCCGTGGTGGGTGCTGTGGTGGGGTGGCCATCCATCAAATTGCAAGGCAAGAAGTAACATGTCAAGACAACCACCAGGAGCCAAGGCAAGAAGCAACATGGCTAAGGTAACCACCAAGGGCCTCACTATGAGCCGTAGAGCTCACTATTGGACGTGGTGGGTGCCGTGGTGGGGTGGAATTCCATCAAAGCCCAAGTAAAGGACCAGGGAGCATCACTATGAGCCTTTGTTCTCACCACTGATGTCACGACCCAAAAACTGAGGTCATGATGGCACACATCTCAAAACCCAATCTGATGTGTAACCCTAAAAATAAAACTCATACAAGACTCCCAAAGAGGAAAGTGATGCCACGATTTAAATAAAAAGAAGAAAAAAAAACAATGAAGAAATTATCCCAAAACCTGGTGTCATAAGTATAAAGAGCATCTAATACAAGGTTCGAATCTGAAGATACAACATTAGTCTCTGAATGATACAAAAGACTGAAAAATAAAGATAGACTAGTGACGATCCGAATTCTGGGACCTCACCACTAATCTGAGAATACACAATCCGCTAGAATATTAACTGCCACGTGGGGTACCCCGACTAGTATCTGCATCAAAAAGGGACACAGAAGTAGGGGTGAGTACAATTCACATGTACTCAGTAGGTTTTAGTTGACTGAGTATAAGGAATTAATCAAACCTATGAAATAAACTAAGGAACGCATTCACCTGCATACAGAAAAGTCCCACTCCGGCATCGGTGCCGCCAATTTATATATATATTGACGCGAGTAAAGTAAACCCATAATAACAGCTCATAATCACAATTAACCAGATAATTCAAGCAGCACAAATATCAATGCAATGCAATGCAATATGATGATGCAATGATGTGGTGGTACGGTGGAATCAAGACTGTCGCACAGACTGTCGTATACACCTGCTGAGCTATGCTACCAAGCAAGGCACATGGGGGTCTTGCAGACCATATAACTCAATCACAATATCTCATTATCCTTGCCACCTCCTCGTGGTCAAGGGATCACAATGCATCCACTACCCTGCCGGAAAACTGCCTCGGTCAGGGACTCAAGATACAAAGGTTAGGATCACAATGCATCCACTACCCTGCCGGAAAACTGCCTCGGTCAGGGACTCAAGATACAAAGGTTGGGATCACAATGCATCCACTACCCTGCCGGAAAACTGCCTCGGTTAGGGACTCAAGATACAAAGGTTGGGATCACAATGCATACACTACCCTACCGGAAAACTGCCTCGGTCAGGGACTCAAGATACAAAGGTTTAAAGGTGTTTCATTTTCTTTCTCAAAAAGAATTTCCATATTTCTCAACTTCCCATGTTTCATGATGTGATGAATGAGGATGAATGCATCAAAACACATATGCATGGAAGTAATAATCAACTCACATGTGGTATAATGTTCAAAGTTCTCAAAACTTAACCTACACATGATATTCACCCTCAATAAATAGTAACGGGAAGAACACACTTTCATTTAAATATTCACCCCTTTTTCAATAATATTTCAATACTCAAGTATGCTCAAAACCCCAACTCAATCTCTCAGGCAGCATCACAAGTCAAATAATATACTCAAGCCTCTCTCTTAGGCAAATCATAATTCACATGCTCTCAAAGCAAATAAGATAACAAATAAGGCCCCCACACGGGCTATGTAATACAAATAAACCCCGTCACGGCAACACATTAATAAATAAGCCTCCACACGGACATCATAATATATATAACATTCTCAACTCATACTACAACCCCATCCCAAAGTCTATAACATATGAATGATTAATTACCCCATCTCAATCCCAAAGAAAGATAGCCAAACCTACCTCAATTGCCGAAACCGCACTCGAATACCTCCACCGGACAAGTAACTCTCGAATTCAGCGCTCGGAATGACAACCCACTATCAACAATGAAACATACACGTCACAAGGAGTCCAATGACACCCATATTGATAGGTTTCGGAACCGGGGGTAAAATGGTCCAAAAATTAACTATTTTCGAAAAGGGTCAAATCTGTAAATTTATTGAACAATCCCATTCTATTGGTAATAAGGAACTCATGGTTGAAAAACCCATAAAAATAGAGCTCAAAACGAGTTGAAAATCACAATTTTCCTTAAATTCGGATTAGGGAAGAAACAAGGATTTTTGGGGTTTGAAACTAAAATTTAAGAGTTAAAATCGTCAAAAACTTAATGAAAAAGGAAGGTTTTAGGTCAAAAATCACTTACCCAACACTTTGCCTCGAAAATCTCTTCTCAAATCACCTCAAGGAGTTCAAGAACTCAGACAAATGATGAAAACTATTGAAATGGGAAGAAAGGGGCATTTTCTGCCCAAAAATTACTGTTCACGCGTGTTACTGTTCACGCGTGTTACTGTTCACACGTTTTTGTACAAATTTTTGAAAATCACCCTCAAGGTCATTACAACTGACTGTGGTGGTGCTTGTCTAGTGCAGTTAGAATCCAAGCAAGTTTCTTTTTCCTAGTTTGTTTAGGAGTAGATTTTAACTTCTATAAATACCCTCCTTTGTTATATTTTTAGGGTACACTTTTTCCACATTTCCCTACTATTTAGAGGCTACATTACACAACCTAAACTCCATTTTTGAAAGAATTTTTTATCATCCGCACGCACCTGGACAGATTTGGAAGAAGAACACACAACTTAGATTTTTTGAGTTCTAGTTTTGGTGATTTGATTCTAAGTCTTATTCTTCAATTGTGAGTTTGATTCATTATTTTTTGTAAGCTTTTCTAATACATGTTTCATTCATATTTTATTGAGTTATTCATTATAATTATGTCACGACCCAAACTCGTGGGCCGCGACTGGGGTCCGACCTGGACCCCCGTATACATAACTGTCAAATATAGCCAAATTGAACCGTTCGTGATGTGATACTATACCCAAAACCCCCAATGGGTCACAACTTTTTCATGTACATGTAACCTCTTTCATTCGTACCATATCATGAAAGGGCACACGAGCCGACAAGGCTGCCATAGCATAAAAACATTTACAACACGTAGTATAGGCATAATTGAGACAACTTACACTTAACCCACATACACATGTCTACAGACCTCTAAGAGAATTAACTGTATCATATGGCGGGATAGGGCCCCTGCTGTACCCCTGAATAAACAAATATATACATACACTAGAAGAGTAGTACCAAAAACTAGGCTCCGATACAATGGAGCTTTTCCCCATAACCGCTGAGTGGAGTCCTAGGCTGGCGGATCCCCAAAGTGCGCGTCTGTACCTGCGGGCATCAAATGCAGCCCCCCATAAAGAGGGAGTCAGTACGACATATGTACTGAGTATGTAAAGTACAAAACATCATAATTGAGACAACAACTGAAATAGGGATGCATGAGGCAAGTATAACATTTAGCCATCTACCGTACCTACATCTTATAAAACCAAGGCATACAGACTATCATCACGTACTGTATCCGGCCCATTCGGGGACTCGGTGTAACAACTACATCATAAGCACATATGTACCTTAACGCTGTGGAATGTACAGCCCGATCCATGTATATAGCAAGTACATGCCGAGGAACGATGGCCCGATCCATATATCATATAATAATGCCGAGGAACGCTGGCCCGATCCGTATTTCATATAATAATGCCAAGGTACGACGGCCCGATCCGTATATCATATAATAATGCCGAGGTACGACAGCCCGATCCGTATATAGTATATCATGCTGTGGGATGTACGACCCGATCCCTATATAGCAAAATATGCCGAGGTACGTTCAGCCCGATCCATATATATCATAATGCATATACATGCACGTAAAACTCTGTAACATATCAAACATCCCCTAGTTATCACCATAAAGCATGTTCAAGAGCTCCTAGGTATAAGAGCTTACACATCCCATCACTATTCTGCCTATAGAAGGCTCAAGGGTCGTAGTTCAACTACTTCAAGGCCCTTATTATTTAAAAGTGAGTACAAGTCATGAGTTGCATCCAGAATCTATAAATGAAACTATGTCTAACTCATATCACATATAGTTTCACTTACATTAAGCCATTTCAAGAGAAGGGACGGATAAGCTTCACGTGTAATACTTTTCGTCATGTAGAAGACTTACAAGATCATAACTCAGCTATCGCAGGAGTTCTAGCATCAAGAAGTGAATAAGATTTACGAACCATACTCGGAGTTCTATGAATGGAATTATCCCCACATTACATCTACCATCCACTTATGGCTAAGACATGCCAAGAGAAGAGAAGAGTTAAGCCTTACATACCCTCTGCTTTTCATCATCTAGGAGACAGTGAGAGACACTAACTCAATTAGCATAGGAGCTCTCACTTCAAGAAGTAGGTAGGAGTCGTGAATCATATTTGGAGATTCATGAGTATATTTGTCCCCACATTTCATATACATATCATACTTACGTCAGAAACATGCTAAGAGAAAGGTGGATAGCCTCACATACTTAGAAGGTTTGAGGGCCCTAGTTTAATTACTGTAAGAGTGCTTTCATCAAGGAGTAAATAAGAACTGTGAATTACGCTTGACATTTTATGAGTAGATTTACCCTCAAGCTCATATCATTCATTACTTAACTTGAAGACATGCCAAAAGAAAAGAAGAGATAAGTTTTACATACCTCTTATCGATTGCTTTTAACCCGGCTTGTCTCATTGTCCTCCGAACCTATTTAACACGAAAGTAATACGAATATTAATAACCTTTAAATTTCCAACTTCTAAATCCACAACCAAGCATCCATAAGCATCAATTCCTTATTTGCCTTTCTCGACTAGTCTCGACTAGTCTATTAGTTAGTTAAGAAGTTAACGGAGCATCTTCTCTATAACTCGCCCTATCCAAACTTCCAATTACATCTTCAATTAGTACAACCAACCAAAAATAACAATCAGCAGCCAACACACAATTATACCACTTCAACATTACACAAAACAAGTCCCAAACAGCCTATTCAAAACTATGACTCCAAAATACAATTTTCAATCTTTATTTCATAAAATCTTCACCACACGAAATGGGGTGTCACGTGGCTGCAACCAGAAGCACTTATACCCATATTTAGACGTGTTTTCATCCCTTCAACACTACAAAATAATTCCTAATACGACACTACAATAACAACGATACTAGTTATATTTTAAGCCACTAGAATACGTCAAAATAGTCCCTATACGACCTGCACCTTCCTTCAGCCGTAACGTCCATATTTTCATGTCTCCAACTCATGTTTACACACCCATAACATGCTTAAAACTTTACCAAAATGTGGGGGAAGAGAATCAAGCCATACCTTAACAAACGGCTTCCCAAGCTTGCTGAAAATTAACTTTGGAAACTCCTTGACGCGGCTGAACTTTGGTGGCTGTTTGCAGCCCTACCTTGCTGCGGTAACTATCAATTTCCGTTGTTAAACACCCCCACTTAGTTGAGGAATACCTTAGATAATTAATTCACGGAGAAAAATTGGAGGGCTTACCTTAAAGTAGCCATGGCCGACGCCCCTCTTTCTTGCTCCCTAGGTTTTCTCTCTTTTTTTTGTTCAATTTTGCTGAAGTTTAAGGTGTATACAACATGTAACACCTATATATATATGCATCCTTAGGAGGTGCCACGTGGCAGCCCCCTAGGGAGCCACCTCAATCATGTCTCCAATCCTTGGCTGCCATGTGGCAGCGTGGGGTCCACCCCAAGCAGGTGAGTCACCTACTTGCTTCAAGTAGGTGCATCACCTACTTGCTTCGAGTAGGTGTGTCGTCTCTTTATTTCTCTTCCGTGGGTTCGTAATCTCGTTTCACTTTAAGAGCCTATGTATTCCTTGCTACTTAAGCTCGACGTGTACTCAAGTAGCTTAGTTATATAAGACGTCCAAGTCGGTGGCTTGCGCGAGTAAGTCGAGTCCTACGACCCATTACTTTGCCTCCAACTCCTTCCGGATTCTCATAACTCTATTTTCAACCTTCACTATTATGGGGCATCACATCCTCCCTTTCTTAGAGTTATTTGGTAACGTTATAGATAATGTGGATGACATGATAGCTTTAGAGAAGCTAAACCATGTACCAAAAGTGCGGGGCATAACAAATTATGCCAGGATAATCCCAGAACTAGGGTTGTGGAAACCATGACGACTTAACTAGATAGTCAAACATAGAATTGATATTTGTGATTTGTGATGTGCTGGCATTTGACAGCACATCCGAAGCATTTAACAAGGAATAAATCCTAGTTCTTAAGCAACAATAGGGTATTTTAATAGTATTCTACTGTGTTAAGGCAAGAAATCAGCGAAAATGGATAAGAAGGTAAGACAAAGCAAAGAGCTGCAAAATGGAGACCTGACGACAGGTATGAAAGACCGTCACACTCACGATGGGTCGTCAACCCCATCGTCAAGCTCAAACAGAAGAGGGGCAGAAGTTGATAGTTATGACGGTAGATCTGACGAACCGTCGCATCTCTGGCGGGTCGTCATTTTCACCGTCGGACTTAAACAGAAGTGAAGCCAAAAGGAAGAGTTATGACGGTAAATCTGACGGACCGTCACACCTTTGACACCCAAGTAGATGCAACCCAATTTTTTTTTTTGACTTATAAGCTGTTTTCAACCTATAAGTTGCTTAAAATAAATTAATCCAAACAAATTCAATTATTTATTAGGGCTTATTTTAAGCACAAAATGACTTTAAGTTGACCAGTTAAATACTAAAATAAGCTGAAAATAGCTTATAAGTAACTTATAAGTCAATCCAAATGGCTCTAAGTTGGTAAGTTAAATACTCAAAAAAAGCTAAAATAACTTATAAATAATTTATAAGCCAATCCAAAAACCAACCAAACACTCAAAAAAGTAAAAAACAACTTATAAGTCAATTCAAACACGGTCTAAATGTGTTAGAGAAAACCTGAGAAGTAGCAGGTCAGCCCATATGTTAAAGCAAGGGAAGGAGCGCAACATTTTTGGTAGAGGCAGGCGTGTTTTCTTTCGTGAGGCTTGTTTGTTTCTTGTTTACATGAATTTCCGGGAATGAATAGGGCCGCGTTAATCAGGTCTCAGGTCAATCCTATTTACCTAAGGGCCTCTCCTTTTCATTCTTCCCCAATCTTGGAACGCAGGAGACGCACACATTGGGATTCTGTTAGTCTCTCTCTTCTATGTGCAACAAGTTTGTATTGCAAACAACAAGGCAATTGTTGCACACCTACTTCATTAATGCTTTCTCGATTTTCATTTTTGCTAAATAGAAATACCTATTCTAAATTTTCATCAAGTTTGCTCATTTTCCTTTTCCTTGTTATGCAGGGAAAAAGTGCTTCTAAAGGCACATCAAGGGTAAATATGCTATATTCCTTCAATAACATCTTTGATTTACTTTTTCCTTGATAATTTCGAAACAAAAATTTGCCCTTTCCTTCATATTATTACATTTAATGTTGCAAAATAGGTATCTCCCTTTGGATTGGTTAATGAGCTTACCTTGTTGTTTTAATTTTTATTTCTTCTTGACATGAAATTCAGCAGAGTTTAACACAATAAACTAGCAAAAGCTTGTGCATTTTTAAATAAATTGGTAAAAACTTAGAAATATACTGTAAATAAAAAATTTAAAAGAAAAAGAAATCGAGAATGCTTAATTTCCGTCCTAACTTGTTAGTTTTTCATGCATCACACAGACTCTTAAATAGTTAAACATTCCATGGTTAGCATGGCTGGTTACTTGAGCATTTTGTGTATCTGAATTTTGGAGTCATCTCTGATTCATATTTAACGTTGGAACTGTTGAACTATTAATAATTTACAATAAATCACTTGATTTATGTCTTTTCTTGTCATTGTACAACAACATACCCCTATGTTATCCTGCAAGTGTGGTTTGGGGAGGTTAGTGTGTACACAAATTTACCCCTACCTTGTGAAGGTAGAAAGACTATTTCGGATATAGTTTCTACTCAACTAGCGCATATCAAAAACCAAGTATGTAAAGAAAATACAATGGTGAAGAAGTCATATTGAAAAACAACGGAGAAGTGAACAATAAACAACAAATAATAAGATAACGACGCAAAGGAAACAACAAGTAATACTAAAATCGAAGAATAAGTTAATAGGAGAGTAATAATAACAACATTGATAAGGAATCTAGACAATGCTCGACTACCTACTGACTTTCTACCCTAATACTCAATCTCAAAATCTTTCTATATAGGTTCATGTCCTTGATAAGCTACAAGTGTGTCATGTCTTTTCTAATCATCTTTCCCCAAAACTTCTTCAACTATCTCTACCTCTCTTCATGCCTACCATAGTCAACCTGTCACACCTTCTCACCAGGGAATATCTGCATCTCTTCACATGCCCGAGCCATCTCAATCTCACATCCCTCATCTTGTCACCACAGAGGCCACTCCTACCTTATCTTATCTCAGATATCTTTGTTCCTAATCCTTTCTCTTCTATTATGCCCACACATCCATCTCAACCTTTTTATTTCCGCTACTTTTATATTCTAGAAGTATGAATTCTTGACCGGCCAACATTCTGCCCCATACAACATAGTTGGTCATTGTACAATATAGTAAACGTGAGTTATCCTATCTTTTGTAGTAATTGGTTGTGTTAAATCCAAACGTGAAATACATTTATCAAATAGTTAATGATCAAGTTGAAGGGGAACAAGTCTAGTTTGATGGATGAAGTGAATGACGTGAAACTCTAATCATAGTTTATCGTATTAAACCTATGTGCAACCAATCCATGCATACATATTTTCATCAAACTATACCAATGTCAAAATGCATAATAAAGGTCTTCTTAGCAGTGTTCTATCTACATGATTTTTGCTACCGAGTAGCTTTCGTAATCGTCCTAGTACACCAAACCTAAAAATCAGCTACATGACTTAAAACTTTCTTTTGTACTAGACCAAAAAGAATGGCAATAATACTCTGCCCTGTGCTTGCGTTGACTGTTGGCTTTAGGAAACATAGTTTTCAGGGTGAGGTTTACCTAAGTCTAATAAGAGCCTGTTTGGATGGACTTATTTTAAGTAACTTATAAGTTGAAAACTGCTTATAAGTTAAAAAAAAGTAGGTGCAGCCTAACTTATTTTTTCGACTTAAAAGTTGTTTTCAACTTATAAGCTGCTTAAAATAAGTCCATCCAAACAAACTCAATTATTTATTGAGGCTTATTTTAAGCACAAAATGACTTTAAGTTGACTAGCCAAACACTCAAAAAAGTTGAAAACAACTTATAAGTAACTTATAAGCCAATCCAAATGGGTTCTAAATCTTTGGGCTGTTGTCTTAATGGAAGTATAGGCTTTGAGTTGATTGGAACTCATTGATTGAAAATGATAGTGTGTTTATGGATGTCAAACGACAGATCTGTGGGAAAAAATGTGCTCATGTTGTGATAAAACTATGTAACATGGGCTCATTTTGCTGGGATCGCAGAGTTTCAGCCTATATGATGCCCTTTTTCTGGGTGTATAGAAGCTAGAAAGATTTTCCAGTAGTATCGACCATTTACCCCACTTCCCTCCTTGGTGCTGAGTGATTTTGCTTATGTTAGTTAAACATGTTCATGGTTTGGTTTGGGTCGGTTTTTGGTTAAAACTAAAATCAAACCAATTTAGTTGGGTTTTTGGTTAATAAAACCAAACCAAATATAATTCATATTCATCTTCGGGTGTAAGAAACATAATGGTATTTCACTCTTTTCATTTTTTCCTACAATTAAAAAAGAATTTTTCATCCTTTTCCAACTTATAATCTGTTATTAACGTTTTATTGTAGTAGCTATAATTTTCTTGGATTATGGAGAAAATGTCTTAAGATATATTAGCTTTAATCAAGTGAATAAAGTTGATAAGAAATACATAAAGATATATAGGCATCTCATATTTAATTCTTTGTATAAATGAGTTATGATTCACGACTTTGTTTTAAGAAATGAGTTTAAGGTGTAAAGTTCATTAGCCTATTACAACAACAACAACAACCCAGTGAAATCCCACAACGTGGGGTCTGGAGAGGGTAAAGTGTACGCTGACCTGACTCCTACCAAGGTAGGACGGCTGTTTCCGAGAGACCCTCGGCTCAATAAAAGCATAGAAGAAGTCAGATACGACAGGAAGTACAAAGCAATATGAGAAAAACAAATAACGTAACATAGATAGAATAGAATACTGAAAGTACAAAGAGTAATAACTAATAACAGAAATCATAGCACAAAAAATTTATAGTGTGCTAATGCGCCTACTAATAAGGCAGAATAACGAGACTTTGTATTAGCCTTCTACCCTAATATGGGCCCTCCACACCCTCCTATCTAAGGTCATGTCCTTGGTTAGCTGTAACTGCGTCATATCCTGTCTAATCACCTCTCCCCAATACTTCTTCGGTCTACCCCTACCTCTTCTGAAACCATCCATCGCCAACCTCTCACACCTCCGCATTGGGACATCTGTGTCTCTCCTCTTCACATGCCCAAACCATCTCAGTCGCACTTCCCGCATCTTATTTTCCACCGAGGCCACTCCTACCTTGTCCCGAATAGCCTCATTTCTAATCCTGTCGCTCCTGGTATGCCCACACATCCATCTCAACATTCTCATCTCGGCAACTTTCATCTTTTGAACGTGAGAGACCTTAACTGGCCAACACTCGGCCCCATATAACATAGCCGGTCTAACCACCACTTTATAGAACTTGCCCTTAAGATGTGGTGGCACCTTCTTGTCACATAGCAAACCAGAAGCGAGCCTTCATTTCATCCACCCTGCCCCAATACGATGTGTGACATCGTCATCAATCTCCCCGCTGCCTTGCATTATAGACCCAAGGTACTTGACACTACTTTTCTTTTGGATGGCCTGGTCATCAAGCCTAACTTCCGTGGCAACCTCCTGAGGTGTCTCACTGAACTTGCACTCTAAGTACTCTGTCTTGGTCCTACTCAGTTTAAACCCTTTAGACTCCAAGGTATGTCTCCAATCCTCTAGCTTAGCGTTAACTCCGCTACGAGTCTCATCGATCAGGACTATGTCGTCCGTGAAAAGCATACACCATGGCACCTCACCTTGAATTTGTCGCGTCAATCCATCCATCACCAAGGCAAATAAAAACGGACTAAGAGCTGATCCTTGATGCAACCCTATCACAACTGGGAAGTGCTCTGAGTCCCCTCCTACTGTCCTTACCCTGGTTTTGGCACCCTTATACATATCCTTGATCACCTTAATATACTCTATAGGTACACCTTTAGCCTCCAAACATCTCCATAGTATCTCTCGTGGAACTTTATCATAAGTCTTTTCTAGGTCAATGAATACCATATGCAAGTCCCTCTTCCTCTCCCTATACTGCTCCATCAATCTCCTCATAAGATGGATGACTTCTGTTGTTGAGCGCCCCGGCATAAATCCGAACTGGTTCTCTAAAATAGACACGCCTCTCCTCACCCTCATCTCCACCACTCTTTCCCACACTTTCATAGTATGACTTAGAAGCTTGATACCTCTATAGTTGTTGCAGCTCTGGATATCCTCTTGTTTTTGTATAGAGGGATCATTACACTCGACCTCCATTCTTCGGGCATCGTTGCTGTGTTGAAGATGACATTAAATAACCTAGTCAGCCACGCCAAACCTACCGAACTCGCGCTCTTCCAAAATTTCCCAGGGATCTCATCAGGTCCGGTTGCTCTTCCCTAGTGCATCCTATGCACAACACTCTTAACCTCTTCGACCGTAATATTGCTGCAATACCTAAGATCGTGACGCCTCCCTGTATGGTCCAAATCTCCCAACACGAAGTCTCTGTCCCCTTCGTCATTCAGTAATTTATGGAAGTATGACTGCCATCTCTCTTTAATGAGGGTCTCATCTACCAATATTTTTCCATGCTCGTCCTTAATGCACTTTACTTGATCCACATCGCGTGCTCTTCTCTCCCGCGCCCTGGCTAGCCTGAACAATTTCCTATCCCCTCCTTTCTCTTCTAGTTTAGCATAAAGGCGTTCAAAAGCTGCCGTTTTTGCCATCGAAAGTGCCTCCTTCGCCTCCTTCCTCGCTATCTTATAAAGTTCCTTATTCGTCCACTTCTCCACCTCATCCGTGCTTTCTATCAACTTCGCATACGCCAACTTCTTTGCTTCCATCTTCCCTTGCACTTCTCCATTCCACCACCAGTCCCCTCGATGCCGACTATGACTACCTGTCTAGACTCCTAACACTTCCCTTGCTACAACCCTAATACAACTAGCCGTCCTATCCCACATACTGGTCGCATCCCCACTACTATCCCATGCCCCCATGTCCTTCAATTTCTCTCCCATCTCCAGGGCACTAGCTGTGGTCAAATTCCCCCATCTGATCCTAGGTCGGTCATCCCCGACCCTTTTCTTCCTAGTCATCTTGATCCCTAAATCCATCACCAAGAGTTTGTGTCGGGTTGTAAGATTGTCTTTCGGAATGACCTTATTTATAAAAATTAATATGTTGTACTCCCTTTGTTTGTTTGGTTTTGACTTGTCACGGAGTTTAAGAAAGTAAAAAAGATTCTTGAATTTTGTGGTCTTAAACTAAAGATATGTAGAATGTACCAAAATGTCCTTCATTATTAGAGGCTTAAACATAGCACATGGAAAATTGAAATTAAAGAGGTGTGAAAAAAGGAAAGAGACATTCTTTTTGAAACGGACTAAAAAGGAAAGTAAGACAAACAAATTAAAATGGAGGGAGTGCATATATAATTATAAAAATTGTGTATATAATTTATTGGTTGGTTTGATTTTTCTTTGCTTTGTTTTTAATAAAACCAAATTAAGTATTATCGATTTCTTGTAACATAAATTCAAACAGAGACAACCAAATAAAAATTAGTTTATTTAATCAGTTTGGTTCGATTTTCGGTTCGCATCAGCTTACAGTTTTTAACTACACCATGAACACCCCAGTCTTATTCTATAGATTTTATGAAGTCAGACCGAATCTTCCCGTGATTGCAGTGTGGTTAAATTTATATATTGCTATATGGGAGTAGCAAAAATTAATGGTTCTGATACAATAAAACTAGTCCTTGGTCCCAAACTAGTTTGGTGTGTTACACTAATTTTCAATATCCATTCCGTTCCATTCAAATACTCAATAATCTGTCTTCTAAAACAAGTTTCTTGCAATTTCTTTTTCAACTTTTTTCAAGTCTTTTAAGACAAGTAAAAGTCACATTTCTGATAAGCATACAAAATCCTACTCGGCCAGCATTCTATTTTAGTTTACAGTGATGCTTCATTTTATGATGGTCTAGGTAAATTGTTATATTGATTGCCAGATATTGTTGCAGAAATCAATCTTCTCCAGAAGATATAGGAAGCTTAACTCAAGGCAGGCACTGTTTGAGAGTGTCAATGGATTTGCTGAGCAGTTTTTTCAGGTCATTCATGACCCAAAATAGATTATTTATTGCTCAATTCACGTTCCTTTAGAATGATTCTAGTGGTATAATTTTTTTTCCAACTTTTCTAATTTATGGAATGGTCATTGGAACTTTTTATATGCTAAAATATATTCTTGTGTGCACTTTGTGAGTGTCTATGGAAGGTTTATTTGGAGGGGAAACAGGAAAGCCCAAGCCAGATAGAGAACAGTTATTGAGTTCGGCAGTTTAAAAGATGATTCTCTGCAAGGAAACTGTTATAAGTTTGACAATGGCTTGGGTTGGATTTATGGGAATTTGACACTTAGCATAGGCCAGATCATGTTTACCCTTGGGTCACTTTTCAAATGGTCAGTAAGAAATGCTTCTGTGATAAATATCTTCATGTCTACAATTAAATCATGTACTTATTGAGCTACTAAGATTTCTCATTCAAGATCCAATTGGTCCCAAAAAATTGGATCTTCAAGGTAACACTATAAATTAACAATAGCATATATCAAAGCTTAGTCCTAGCTCAAAGACTTATGTAATACCAAATGTCCTAAGAATTCCTGAACTTATGTACTAGAAAAGAGTCTGTAGCAAATCTAAGGAATGTGAAAATAATTGCAAAGATTAGAATATACTATGATTAGTCCAGATTGTGTTAGAATATCTTGGCTTGGTTGTCGGATACATCAGGTTATCGTGGAATACTTTTACTCGGCTTAGAACACACCCAAATAGCAGATGTGTATTTAGCTAGTTGAACGAATCAGCAACTTCATTGAATAACTACTATTTCTAATTGAAAAAATGAACTCTTAACAGAATGGAGACTATTTATTATAATTACTCCAGTTTGATCATTAGAATTTGGAATATTGAAGAATGATTACTTTAAGTGGGATGGATGAGGGGTTGGGACAGGTAATTCATTTAGTTGACTAGGAAGGTATGATAAGGGTGGCTTCGTATTTGAACAGTTAGTACCTGCTGTTTGAACTGTGGATCAGCTCTTGAATGATTTGTCAGTTCAATGTGTTTTGCATTTGCACTCTTTATCTCTCTTATGAATGCACCGCCAGAATGAACTAAGGAAGTGTTAGATGACCTTGAGAACCACATTGGTCTGAAGTTGTATTGTAATTGAATTTTCTTTTTGTTGATATCTAGCTTGGGAATGCCCCAACAAAGGTTTTCCTTGCTGATCAATATAAGCAGCAACATGAGTCCTTACTGGAAGATTTCTTAACACTAAGGAGGGAACATGCACCGCAACCCTCTCGTTATTAGTAGGGGTTCCTAAGTTTACATTAATATGCCTTTCACCGTTACTTGACCCTTATTATGACAGGTGTCGTTTGTATTGTTTGGTACAAGGTTGACCATAGCTTTATGCCTGATCCCTCCATTTTTTGCCCTTTATTTAACTACGAAAGCAGTTTTGTGGTGAATTCTAGAATCGTGGATGCTTCCAAAAAATTGTCTCATTCTTTGCTAGAGGTGCAGGCAAATACACCGTTAAGCCTCTTATAAAGGACCATCATATATCTGAGCTAGTTATCTATTATTCATCTGGAAACTGGCAGTAGAAAGATGAAAAAGGGATCAGTTGTGTCTTTTTCTGGACCTCCCAGTTGGAAAACACTGGGAAGACATAAGAACTTATCGAATATGTAAGCAGAAAATAGAAAACATTACCATCTTATCCTCTTGACTTACTTTGCATGACTAGATGTTTGGTAGAGACATTGAGGCTTGTTTGATAGTTGGGAAAGACTGTTGTCCTGCTCCTTGGGTAATGGGTATATCATTAGTGAATAAAGCTGAGGTCTTTTATTTGAACATGAACAGTGCAAGACGACTTTTGAGGGCCAAATTCTGCGATTTTCTTGATATGGAATTGAAATGTTATTGTTTAATGATTTCCATTCAGTGTTATTGCTAACATTGAGTAAATTTAGTAGTTCTTGCAATGAAGGTTCTTCTTTTCCAGTAACACTTTTTTCTCGTGTTACTGACAACATTATTCCCTTTCCTAGAAAGAATGCTTTGAGTTTAAAAGCTTGGAAATTTTTGGCCTTATCAAGTTGCTGCTTACATTGCATTCAGTTTTTTAAGCCTGAATCACTAGACTATGACTTTTTAAGGGATGTTTTACTAAAGAATTATGTTGACACAATTACTTAATTTAAAGGGAAAAGGGCCAAAAATGCCGCTCTACTTTCGTCCATTAGCTAAATTTGTCCCTAGTTATACTATAGGGCCAAATATGCCCCTGCCCTTACCAAAGTATGCAAAAATACCCCTAATTCTGGATGGAATCCCCCAATAAAACAAAGATGCCCGATTTCCCCTAAGTAATCCACTACCCTATTTTAACCCAACTCGACCCACTAAACTAAATAACCCATATCGAATTAAGCAAAAATACCCGGAGTTCCTCACATTCATTCCCCTCTGAAAGAACTAATTTTTTTTTTTTTGAGAATTAGTATTGTTGTATTCTTCATCATTAAGGAATGCTGACCACCTCCAAAAGGTTGCAAGGTAGTAAGGTTAAACTTTCAAGCTTTACAGAGCATGTAAGAAATCTATCAGCTCATCTACTAACTCTATACAGTTTCCTTTACACCAAGAGAAAAAAGGCACTAAACAATTTCATTTCACATCATGAGTGGACTTGATCTTGTCTTCAAAACATCTTCCATTCCTATCTTTCCATACTGTCCACCATATATATGAGGGTATTATCCTCCACCATTTTTTCTGACTCTTGCTACCTCTTCTTCTCATCCAGCAGCTCATCAAATCTGCAGTATGTTCAGGCATTGTCCATTCAGTCTTTGTAAGACTGAGAAACAGGTTCCACAGTTGCGTAGTGAACTTGCAATGCAAAAAAAGATGGCTGTTTGTCTCCCCAGTTTCATTGCACAAAAAACATCTTGTCACTACTACACTCCCCTTCTTTTGTAGAACCTCATGTGTAAGGCATGCTCTCAGCACCACTAACCAGGTGAAACATTTAATCTTGGGGGGAGCTATGCTTTTCCTGATTCCAGATGTTTGTGGATTCTCCTTACATCGCGCTGTTATCTTTCTTGTACATTTTATTCACAGAGAAAATTCCATCCCTTGAATGTCTCCATCTCAATGTATCTGATTGAACAGTAGTGCCTGGAAAGTTCACCACTTCACACAAAAGAGTTGTCGACCTATCTATCTCCCAGTCATATAAATATCTTCTAAAATTTAGATTCCTCCCTTGGTTTGACCAGCTCTCAAAGATGGTTGCTTCCGATTACTACTAAGCATCATAAGGTTAGGGAAAGCTCCCTGCAAAGAGGCTTGCCCAATCCATATATCCTTCCAAAATAGGGTCTTGGTACCATTTCCAACCCTGACACAGGAGTTGCCCTGTAGTTTTTGCCATAGTGATCTGATTGTCCTCCAAACCCCCATCCCATAAGTGGAGTTCACCTCATTGGAGCACCATGGACTAGAATTGCCAAACTTGTGGGATATGGCTTCCTTATAGTAGATTCTTCTGCACTAAATCTCCATAGCCATTTCATCAGTAGACTGTTATTCTGGATTCTCAAGTTTCTGATATCAAGACCCGCTTGGTCTTTACTTTGCTGCACCACCTCCCATTTGACCAGATTGTAGCATCCCCTTTCCTTGTTACCTTTCCATAGGAAGTCTCTCCTCAGTTTGTCTAGTCCCTCAATTACACATGCAGGTATAGGCAGTAGGGACATCACATAGGTAGGGAGAGAGTCCATCACTGAATTGATTAGTGTGACCCTTCCTCCTAGTGAAAGATACTGTGCTTTCCATTGAGTTAACCTCTTCTCAACTTTCTCCAGAATGCTGTCCCAAACTTCCACTTCCTTGTGTTTCCTGCCTAAAGGCATCCCTAGGTACACTGTGGGCATAGAACTAACATCACACCCAAGAATGCTAGCAAAGGTCTGAATGTTAGACAGTTCTTTGATAGGATAGATATTGCTCTCCCTCCAGTTCACTCTTAAACTAGATACAACTTCAAACACTTCTAGCAAGACTCTAATGTAGCAGACTTGTTCCACTTTAGGTTCACAAAATAGAACAGTATCATCTGCATATAGCAAGTGGCAAATCTCCAGATCCCCTCTCCCACCTTCTCCTATGTTGAAACTCCTCAGCCATTTTTTCTGTAGTGCTATCCTTATCATACTACTAAGACCTTCCATGGCTAAAATAAACAGGAAAGGGGACAGAAAATGGAGAACTTAACAGTTTTGATACAGAAGTCTTATCATTTCAACCATTTGTCCCCAAAACCCATATGTTTGAGAGTGTTTAGAAGATAGCCCCAATTAACATGATCATAGGCTTTTTCAATGTCCAATTTGCACGTCAGGCCAACCACTTCTCCTCAATGTTGTGAAAAAGCGCCGAAGCGCTTGCTTTAAGCGTGAAGCAAAGCGAGGTGAGGCATTAGTGCTTCAACACCGTGAAGCGAAGCGATTTCAGAAAAGCATGCGCTTCATGGGAGAAGCGAGAAGCACGCTTCATCTAGAAGCGAGAAAAAAGCTCGCTGTTTTGGAAAAAGCGGCACTAGGGTTTTATTTAAAAAAAAATTTGTAAAACTTACAATTAATTGTTCCAAGCTGCTGTGACTTCTTCTTCAACTTCGACAGTTCAACTTCGACAGTTCAACCAGGTTTGTTTTTCTTCTTCTCTTCTTCTCTTTCTATTTCTATTTTTATTTCCATTCGGCAGTTCTGCCGTCTGCGCAACTGCTGCGATGTTCTTCTCTTCATCTCTTCTTCTCTTCTTCTTTTTCTATTTCTATTTAGCAGTTCTGCGCAACTGCTGTGAAGATAAAAAATTATTTTTTCAAGTTTTATTCAACAGTTTGGCCCTTTTTTTTGAAGATAAAGCATATGCTCTGTTTTTTTTCCACATAGTCTGGCTGCTTTATTATTTTTTTTAAATTTTGCTGCAGCTGCTCTGTTATTGTTTTGACAATTTGACTTGTGTGACTGAATTTTTATTCTATTTTTTCTTTGTAGTAAGTTGTATTTTCTTAATGGCACAAAAAAGGGATCCAGCTTGGGCATATGGAATTGCCATGGGAAGTAACACAAAAATCAAATGTGTTTTTTGTGATATGACATATAATGGCGGAATATTTTGTCACAAGAAGCATCTTATTGGTGGTTATAAAGATGTTAAGTGTGTCCAAAGGTCCCGAATAGTGTGAAGGAAGAAATAAAAGAGTATTTTACGAAAAAAAAGAATTTAAAACTCAAATGAATCCTGAAGCATCCATGGTTAATCTTGTTGATGATGATGTAATGGATGATGAAGTTGAAGTGAATATGCCAATGGGGCCTCCCTCAAAAAAGAAACCTTCAACTAGTGAAAGTGGGTCATCCACCGCTAGCAATGTCAAAGGTCCTCTTAATCTCTATTTCTCCCAAAAACCAAATAAAAAGAGAAAAGGTGGACCTATTGATCTAAAGGCTTCTAGCAAGATTTTACGGGATCGTGCTGTATCTGCTTTTGCTAGGTGGATGTATGATGCAGGATTGCCTTTCAATTGTGTTAACTACACCGAAAGTTTTGGTGAATTCATTGAGGCAGTAGGCCAATATGGCCCTGTAATGAAGCCCCCCACCTATCATGAGGTAAGAGTTTCTTGTTTAAAAAAAGAGGTGGAAAAGACAAACAAAATTGTAGAAGATCACAAGGTTCAATGGAAAACATATGGTTGTTCCATTATGATGGATAAATGGACAGCAAGGAATGCGAAAATATCATCAATGTTTTGGTGAATTCTTCAAAAGGGAGTGTGTTCCTTGATTCTCATGATGCTAGTGACTCTTCTATTGATTCTAATAAGATGTTTAACTTGTTTGAGAAGACTATCTTGAAAATAGGCAAGGAAAATGTGGTACAAGTTGTGACTGATAATGCAAGTGAGAACAAAAAAGCGGGTGACATGTTGAAGGGAGTGTTCCCGCATATTTTCTGGACTCCTTGTGCTGCTCACTGTATCAACTTGACGTTTGGTGACATTTTCAAAGAGGCCCCGTATTCTACAGGTGAACTTGAGTCTTGATATTTAATGTTCTTTTTTAATCTTCATGTTAGTTTTCTTACTTATTAACTATTAAATTTTTTTGAATATTTTTTGGTAAGGCTCTTAAGATACATTCTTATATCAGTCAAAGGGCACTGTTGTTGAATATGATGAGGAGATACACAAAGCAAAGAAACTTGGTAAAACCTGCTAAGACAAGATTCGCAATAGCTTTTTTGACATTGCATAGTTTTTATATGCAAAAGAAAAATCTGAGAACCTTGTTTATGTCCACTGAATGGAATGAAAGTGTCTATGCAAAGGAAACTCTTGGGAAAGAAGTTGCGAGACACATCATAGTCCATATTTTTGGAATGACACTGTTCAAGCACTTAGAGTTGGTGGTCCTTTAGTTAATGTACTTCGTATGGTGGATGGGGAGAAAAAACCACCAATGAGCTACATTTATGAAGCCATGGATAGGGACAAAGAAAGTATTGAAAAAGCATTCATTTATGATGAAAGGAAATATATGAATGTTTTCAAAATCATTGATGCAAGGTGGACGGATCAACTTCATCAACCTTTACATGCAGCTGGACATATTTTGAACCCGGGGCTCTATTATAAAAATAATGAGATGAAGACTTTAACTGAAGAAGTGTGGTTGGGATATCATGCATGTGTTGAGAGGATGATCCTAGATAAAACTTTGCAAGACAAAATAGGGGATGAGCTTGGTGTGTACATGAAAGTTGATGGGCTACTTGAAATTGAGTCGGCCATTAGAGCTAGAACCTTAAGGTCACTAGGTGAGCATTTCAACATTTAACTGTTAGAGCTTTAATTTTTAAGTTATTACATATTAACTTTTAAAATAATTCTTCTACAGTTGAATGGTGGATGCAATATGGTCATAATGTCCCAAACTTGCAACAATTTGCTATTAGAGTGCAAAGTTTAACTTGTAGCTCATCCGGTTGCGAGAGAAATTGGAGTGTGTATGAACATGTGAGAACCTATATTACGTTATTACTAAATTAAATGGTATCTTAATTGTCCAAAGTCCTCCCATTAATTACTTTCTACGAATTCTATGCAGATTCATACTAAAAAGAGAAACAGGCTTGAGTTAAAACGCCTGAATGATCTAGTGTTCATCAAATATAATAGAACATTGGTACGTCGCTACAATGCTCGCAATACCATTGATCCAATTTTGTTGGATAATATTGATGATGCAAATGAATGGTTAACTGGAGCACTCCAAAATCATGAAGATGAAGAAGTATATGAAGGAGAAGGTCTCACTTATGGTGATGTTGCTACGGCTAGTGGTGTGGAGGAGAATATTTATGGTTTTAGGGGGAGTACTTTAAGGGGAAAGGAAAAAAGAGTAGCTACAGGTTCAAGTTCATATTCAAATAGAAGTAGAACTCTTGTTGAGGAGTCCTCCGATGAGGAAGAAGATGAGGACCAAGTAGAAGTAGAACCCTTGTTGATGGCAATTCAAGAGTTTGAGGATCTTGTTGAAGAATAGGATTTTGCTCTCTTTGTGATTTGGTTATGCATTTGCTTTATATGTTGTTACTTATGAGGATTATTGACTATCTAGTTACTTTTTAATCTAAGTCTTTTGAGTTCTTGATTATTTATCTATGCATATTTTATATTTTATATTTATATACTAAATAGCGTTTTTTCTGAAAAAAGCATGCGTTTTGCTTCACGCTTCTGTGAAGCGATCCGCCGCCGCTTTTTTCCGCTTCTCGCTTCTCAAAACACTGCTTCTCCTCTAGATCTTGAGTCTATGCATTCATTTGCAATTAAAGCTGCATCCATAATTTGTCTCCCTTTTATAAAAGCTATTTGGTGTTTGTTTACCAGACTGTCCATTACTCTCTTCATTCTTGTGTTAGAACTTTGGCAATTATCTCATACACCCCAGAGATCAAGCTAATAGGCCTAAAGACTCTTAACACTACTGCTTCTGCCTTCTTTGGAATAAGGGCCACAAAGGTGGCATTAATACTCCTTTTAAACACACGGTGTTCATGAAAATAATGCAATGTTCCCATGATGTCCTCCTTGACCAGCTTCCAAAATGTCTGAAAAAAGTTTATTGTGAAGCCATCTGGGCCTGGAGCCTTGTCAATTGCAGAAGACTTGATGCTCTTCCACACTTCCTCCTCAAAACTTCTCTGTAACCACTCTTGATCTTCAGCAAAGATCACTCTTATTCCTTGGAGATTGAGATCAAGTCTCCACCCTTGTGTTTCCTTGTAATGGTTCTGGTAGAAACTTTGAATTGCATTTTTAATTGCAGGCATTTCAGTGATGGATTGTCCTCCTCCTTCCAATGCATCAATGGAGTTGTACCTTTTATGAGCATTTGCCATTTTGTGGAAAAACTTGGTGTTCTTGTCCCCATCCTTCAGCCATTGAACTCTTGACCTCTGTCTCCATGCAATTTCCTCCTTTTTTTCTATTTCTTCAAATTCCATAGCTCAGTGAGTTTTCTGGACTTACTCATCATCAGTGAGGCTCCTGTTCTCCTGTATTGCTTCCCAAGATTTCAACTATTGTAGGATCACTTCTTTTTTCTATTTCCCGTCTCCCCTGTTACTTCTACTCCACTGCACCAGTTCCTTCTTAAGGAGTTATAATTCCCCTGTTAGGGAAGGACAACCACCATGCCTTTGATTTTCTCTTTGAATCCTTCTACCTCTAGCCGCCAATTTTCAAATTTGAAGTAGGTCTTCTTGTAATTCCAGTCTCCCCATGTTATAAGAATAGGATTATGATCTGGAGTCCGTTTGGATGGGCTTAAAAAAAGTAACTTTTATGTATGAAGTGCTTTTAGAACTTTGAAGTGCTGAAAGTTATTTTTATAAATAAGCAGTTGAGTGTTTGGATAAAAGTGCTTATGTTGAAAATAAGTGTTTGAATTTTAGGGTTAAAAGAATAAAAAGGGTAGTTTGGGAATTTATTTAAAATATAAGAGATATAAAAGTAATTTCCATGGTCAAACAAAATGGCTAAGCACTTAGGAAAAAAAAGTTAGAAATCCTAACTTTTCATTTTTGACTGACTTTGAGAACTTTATGGCTTAAAGTTAGCATTAGACAAACACGTCCAAAAGCTAAAAAGAGGCTTTAAGTTGGTTTTGACCGACTTAAAGCCCATCCAAACGGGCTCCTGATCCTATTCTACGTAACAAAGACTGCTTGACCAGTAGAAAAGAGTCTTCCCAGTCAGCTGAGTATAGGAATCTGTCAATCCTGGAGGCACTGGTATGATTCTCCCCCCTCCTCAAAGTGTATGATCCTCCAAATCACCACTTTCATGAAAAGTTCTATCCCCACTTGGTTGTTCAACAACCCTACTTTTTTTCGACTTTTCAAATCTTGCCGGTGCTTCTACCAATATCGGTAAAGTGAGCCTCCATTCCCCATCCTTGACTACAACCGACGTCGGAATATTTTCCGGTGGTCCTTTTACTTTAATTCGAGCCCATCTCAAATGATTTTTGAGCTCCGTCTCCTCTTCCATCTCCAACCATCCCCCACACTTCTCCCCAATTTCCTTCATCACCCCTGTTGACCAAAGTTGGAGTGCCAGACCTAAAACCCTTATCCAATACCAGTTAAAACTGGTACTGATTGGGCTTGCCCCAGATGTAGGTGTCCACCAGTAAAGCTTGAGTGTGCTTCCATGCTTTCTCCAAGAGCCTTTGATGACATGCTCCGCATCCTTCACACTTTGGAACTCAAACAGAAATTGAATCCTGTTCATATCAAAAACTTGGATGTCAATGCTGCAGTCGATTGAAGATTGTTGATGCTCATGCTGTTTAAAATACCTCTTAAACACGGATTAGACTCCATAACATAAACAAAGAGTAATAAATTTGAGTGTCATGAACTTGCTCCACCCTTAAATGGATAAACTCTACATTAATGATCAGTTTATGGTCGAAACCTTAGTTGTTTACAGCTTCTCTTTTTGCATCCAAGTAGAGCATTCTGGTTGTAGCAAAAAGCTGGAAGAGATAATTGTTGTATCCCATTATGCGGGAGTCCAATTTTGATACTTCTTACTGCTCGAGTCTTTCTTCTCCTGAAAATCTATCCTCCCACTCATTTGATAAAAAATACATCTGCGCTACATTAGGGGTTTGTGATGGAGGTCTTGGCAATGCACATGAACAAAGATTGCTATTACCACCCTGGGTATTGCGGGATACCGAAATTTCATTGCCCGAACTTCCTATATCGATGTGCTTTTAGCCTGAGTTATGCAGTGCAGCCATTCTTCATTATGTTCTTGTATGTGGAATTCATAAACAAAGTAATCCACTATAACCTTACCCTCTGTTGTTTTCCAAAAAGGAACAATGGTTTTTGAGATGTGATTCTTCAGCTTCTGGCTTATGGAGTCCTGTGTGTTATTGTTCATCTTCACTCCCTTTTCAGTTTTATCGGAAGGAAAATTCAAGAGATTAATATAATTGGGGTTTAATTTGATATGTGTTATTTAGTTTAGTGGGTCGAGTCAGGATAAAAAGAGAGGAGTTGGTTATTTAGGGGAAATAGGGTATTTTTGTTTGATTTGGGGGATTTAATACAAAATAGGGGCATTTTTGCATACTTTAGTAACAACAGGGGCATATTTGACCCTATAGTATAACTAGGGACAAACTTAGCTGATGGATGGAAGTATAGGACCATTTTTGAACCCTTTTCCCTAATTTAAATTCTGGACTTTGAAGCCTACAGAGTAGTCCATCCTATTTAATTCTTAGCTGTAAAGAAACTATTCCACTATAACATTGTTTTTCAGAATTTCAGAGCTGGCAGCATGACTGTGATGAATATGACCCATCTTCAAGCCGAGACAGTTCATGGTTTAGACGAGATTTCAGGGCCAGTGGACAAAAAGGGGGAAGATCAAGGAACAAGGGACAACATCAACAGAGTAAGTGCACCTTTTGTAGTGTAATGCAGTATATAGTTTCTGGAGAACTTCACCATTGTTGGAGTTTGATCTTGTAAAATACAACCATCTTTAGCTCCAAAGTGTCATGTAAAGAGCCTAATTCTCTTTCTGTGTGTATGTTGTTTGACAAACCAGGCCATTTAGCTATTAGCCTGTGCCTTTTGAATATTAAGCAATAGCTGATTTTCAACAACTCATTTTCAGGAGGGTTTCAATTCTTGGAGGATGATGATATCGAGATAGAGACCTTCTTCCGTTCAGCATTTGGTGGAAACAGATACTACTACTGGTCATTTATTAATGAAGAACCACAATGGAGGAACTCATCAAACTACTCTAACAATCATCGATGGAATTGGAGGCATCAATACTCCGACTATGATGAGTCAACAGGCTCTGACAATTCAGAGTCAGATTTGAGTTCAGAGCGTCTGACTCTTGGATTGAATGCACTTGGCCCTTTGAATCTGGAAGACGTTAAGAATGCGTGGGTGTTTAATGAATTGCCAGCTAGAAAAATTACTTTCTGATGTGCTTTGATATCCTTATTTTGTAAAAGTAATGTCTATATCACTGATTGCACATGCTTTACATTTGCAGATATCGTGTGTGCGCACTGAAATGGCATCCTGACCGCCACCAAGGCTCATCTAAGGTATATCTCATTACTATTACATTTTTGGTTGGATGTTTTCCCTTTTCCACCTGCATCCACTCCACTCGGCTTTTTCCTAAGGCGCATACAGCACATGTTTTCCCTTTTTCATGCACGAAATATGTTCAATCCTATGCTTAGCTCCATGAGCTCACACCTATGGTTGATATGCTCCTTTAGCATTTTGAGGGACTGGCTTGGAAGAATCTATCTTGTGTCTCTTGGTCTGTTGTCATGCTTCATTCATTAGGTCTTAGGATCAGCTATTTCATCTGAATGATTGGCCGAGCTCCTAGTGCTGGTTAATATATTTTCCCTTGGATTATACTGACATTTGCATGCACTATCAAGTTCATGCATCAGATGTCAATTCACACATATATACAGAAGAGAAACAAGATAAGGAACCAAACATTCTATTCCAAATCAATATTCCGTAGCTGTAGCTTCTGCTCAGCTTATTATTGCTTCACTTTTCTCATATAACTCAGATAGGTTTATGGTATTCAAGCCTATCTTTGTCTGTTTCTCTGTAATCCAACTATATTAGATAACAAGTTTTGATTAATTGACAGGTTGTTGCAGAAGAGAAGTTCAAGGCCTGCAGTGCAGCATATCAATGTTTGTGTGATAAACTGGGATTTAGTAATGGAGCAGATAGTGACACATCCTAGATTATTGAATGATGATTACTAAATAGTCTCCTAGAGGACGTGAGATATACTAACCTATCAATAAAAGAGGCCCTTTAATTATATTTGAAATGGGGGAATTGTAGTAGTTTAGTTGGCTGACTATCTGAATTCCTACCTTATTGCTTGTAATCCCCTCCCCAGTTCCCCCTCCCCTTCCCCTATCTCCAATTTTAAAAAATAAAAATAAAATAATTATTATATTTGAAATGGTACTTGCACAAGTAGGAAGCTATGCTAGGTTCGATTATTTGGAAGCATTCACAAAGTGTTCTTAGTAGAGTTCTTTTTGCCATGATTCAAGTGGAAGCATTCACAAAGTGTTCGTAGTAGAGTTCTTTTTGCCATGATTCAAGTGTAGCCAAAGGATTTGTTAACATTATACAAGATAGCTTCAGTACTATCCAACTTATTGTTAGTACTACAGATTTTACTATTGCTACTACCAACTTTTATTAAGCTTTTACAAAAGTTAAGATTACAAAAGAAGATAGTGATTTTCCATGGCTTGAAATTGCAGCTGGATTGATAGCTCTTGTTTGTAAAGCACTCTGTTGATCTGCCTTCATGAGATCTAACAAAAAGGAGGCTGCTCAAATTCTAATGCCATTGCTAGTCAGTTCTGTACCAAAATGTGCTAGTTGATCAACAGCTAGGTTATGCTCCATGTACGTATGATTTACTAGTGGATTAAGCAGTTGGCCTAGGAGATACCTGCATTCTGCAAATATAAGAGAGACATTGCGGTTTAGTTGGTTAAGAACATCCGTTGCATCAATGTTTATGTGCAGATGGCGGACATTTCTCATAGTTGCTAATTAAAGACCTTCTTGTAGAGCCTAGTTCAGCTTCTGCTGCACTGGAGCACTTCACTTCTCCTGCAAAGCCTACAATCCGTTGTACATTGGAGTTTCTTATAACTAGCCCAATTCCATTGTCCACTATACTCAATAATTATCAGTTATCCTGACATATTGTGGTTGGTTTTGTCCCTCATCTGGGATAAAATAATTTTAGAGACCATTCTCTAGGTTTAATTTGGTAACACTGACTTCCTTTATGATTTTTAATATCACATTTATCTTTTTTATTTTGATTTTTATAACAATTCTTTTAACTTATTTACCATCAATATTACCTTTTTATTTATAATTTGACTATTTTACCCTTTTCTAATATTAAACTTTTTAAATTAATTAATTTTATCAAAATATCTTATTTAATAATTTTCAAGAATAAAACAATAGAAATCAGCGCACAGTTAATGGCTCGAGACAATCAAAATCAAATTAAACTTCAATGGTGTTGTAAAGTCAACTTAAAATAATTAATATAGTATATATCAAAAAATGAAGGCAGGAACAATAAAGAGAAAAAAGAAGTCAAAAGTTGAGAGTTTTTCTTATTTCTTTCAAATAATTTTTCAAGTCTTTCAAGGGTTTTCAGGTTATCATCCATCACCCATAATATCCCTATTTATACTATTACAAAGGATAGTTGTAAAGCTGCCTAAACGTGATATTACCTTTTAACAATTTGTGAAAGATTATGGTAGTGTGGGCTATCAATAAGAAGATAGTGAACGTGTGGATATTACTACACAATGAAGATGGGACGTGGTGGGAGATAATGTGCAATAGTGGTGATTTATTTCTAGAACAGTGGACATCCACTTTAATTAATTTCATAACAAATGGGATTTAATTACAATTTCAATTCATATGAAACCCAAAGATAGTTTGTAATTCAAAATTTCAAAAGCATAAACCTAATGGTGTTGTCTAATGATCGATAAAGTGGGTTGAGCATCATGAGGTCTCAGGTTCAAATTTTAATATAGACAAAAATAACAGGTCCTTCCATCTATCCCGATCTTGGGGGACAGAGCTATGTCACCACCCGATTTCTTGAGTCATTATAGCACCTACTATAACCCACTAGCAGGCAAGCCAGCCCGTAATCTGGAATAGAAAGTAATGGGTATAAGAGTAGAAATAAATCAGAATAATGATTCAACAGAATCAACAAGAGATATAAGCGGAAACACAACATATATATACAAATACAAAAAATCCCTCCCAGAAATTGAAAGTCATGAGTACAGAGCTATTACAAAAACAGAGTACAAGTCCCAAAAGTGGACCAAAATACATAGACTTGTCTTAAAACACAAAAAGACTAGTCAACTAGATACAAATGGAGACACTTAGGATCTAGGACGCCATGTGCTCACCCTCGCCTTCGAATACGATAAAGGCTGGCTAGAACTCAACGTTGATAGCTGATGCTCAAATCTGCATCACGAAATAGATGCAAAGTGTAGTATGAGTACCAAATCAACAAGTACTCCATAGGCATCATAGGCTAATTAAGCCAGAAAAGTAACAACAATATGAAAATCATGAATTAAATAGAATAGAGGTCAAAGAGCGGGAGTCTAACAGAAATGCTCACGACTGTATAAGAGAACCGAAATGAAATAATTAAATACCAAACTAAAACCTAGCTGGGCCCCCCTAAGCCTAGAAGGTACACTCGTACGTAAGTTTAAGTAAAAACTAAAGTGGACCCCCTAAGCCCAATGAGTACATAGAAAGACTATGGATACAACTAAAAGGGATCATGATTTTCTATAATGAAAAGCCATTTCTAGAATTGTACCGAGGCTAAGGTACCCCAAAGAATCCAAACTGAATCACTAGGTAGGGATCGAACCCGACAAAGAAGGGTGATGCCCGGACTACAACCATGACTAATAGGGGTGGTGCCTGGACTATAATCGAGGCTAATAAGGCTGGTTCCCAGACTTGAATTAAGATTAGTAAGGATAAGCCATAACTCTAACTATAGCTGAAGAGGTACGCCAAGACTCTAACTATAGCTAAGAAATAATGGGACTCGACCTTGAATCTGCAACAATGCGAGCAACCAAGGAGAGCATCCCATGCCTAGTGCCATCAATATATTACTCCAAGCTCGAACCAAATCCTATTCCAATAGGTCAACACAACCGAAAGATCAATGAGCATAAACATCGAGGGAAGTATGGAAGATAGGTCACAAGAGATTAATTACTGCTTAGATAATTCCTAACTATCAAACTCAAGTTTGTTATATCAGTCTACAAGGAACTAAGCTGTCTGAAGCAACGTCGACCTAATCTTTAAGGCCTACCAGCTCCAAAATACACAAGTCTAGGGAAAACACTAGTCTACACATAGACTAAGACTAAACATGCTCTCAACATCACCAGAAAACAAGTACTATTCATGCCACAAGGTAAGGATAATCGTTAAAGAAGAACAACATGCCAACTACCCAAATATGCCTAAGACATGATTTCTAAGTAAATAAAAATGATCAACTAGCTACTCAAACCAAATTACTATTAATCAACATACATTTACGCTCTCAAGCTCAATCTAAAGGAAGGGAAACCATAACCTATCTCAAAGAAGGCTATGCGTGCCCTCAGTTCACAACTCTAGAGTTTTTCCCTTTTGACAAACCTACGAAATCTTTCACACTATCAAAAATAGAATCACAATGTCAAGACGATTGTTTAGACACTAAAATATTATTAATCGAAGACATACCCAAAATTGAGTCTAAAATGAGATTGTGGGACTTATGCCGGTTATCCCAAAATTTACTTTATAAAAAGGTTCATTTTAGCTCTCCTAAACTTGTGTCCCAAAATGAAACATAATTCAGGGTTAAATTTACCTTAAATCACCATTCAAGCATAAGTCATATCAGAGCACATGAGACTCATCAAAAACATACCGGCGTAGTATAGAAACATAAAAAATTAGGTGGATAGCTAAAAAGGTAGGAGGTAGGGCTAAATCAATAACGACATCACCAACAGTCCAAAAGACCTCAAGTGCCCCTATATACCTGGGGCTCAGCTTGCCCGCCTCCCTAAACTCATCATGCCCTTCATGGGAGACACTCGAAGGAATACTCGATCATTAACTCTGAATCTCAATGACCAGTGCCTACAGTCAGCATAATTCTTATGCCTGATCTGTGCTGACCTAAGCCCATCTCGAATTACCTTAACTCTATCTAAGGCCTCCTAAAGAAAGTCTGTACCACACAACCTAGGCTATGAAGATTCAAACCAATAATTGGAGAGAGACAACACCTACCATATAAGGCCTTCAAAAGAACCATCTAAATGTTCGAGTGGTAGTTGTTATTGTATGCAAACTCCGATAAGGGCAAGAATTGGTCCCACTAACCTCAAAACTCCAAAATACAAGTACGCATCCTCCAATACTTGAATAATATGCTCTAATTGGCTGTTGATCTGCAAATGGAAACTGTGCTAAACTCAACATAGGGGCCCAACTCCTTTTGAAAGGTCCTCTAAAAGCTAGAAGTGAATTGAGAACCTCTATCTGAAATGATAGACACCCACACTCTGTGAAGACGAACTACCTCCCAAATCTAGACACGAGCTAGTCGCTCAGCATTGAAAGAAGACAGAATAGGAAGAAAGTGGGCTGACTTGGTCAATCAATCAATGATGACTCAAATACTGTCAACACCTCTAGAAGTCCAAGGCAACCCCATAACAAAGTCCATGGTGATGCATTTCGCTTCCACTATAGAATGGGTAATCTCTGAAGCTCACACTAGGCACTCCACCAGTAGTGTTGCTGCAAATCATGATACATCTTCATTGTGAAAGGATGGATAGAGTATCTGGTATCATAGGCGTCATGAAGAATCAACTGAATCAAAGAAACAACTATGAAAACACAAATGTGGCTGTCAAACCTCAAAATCCCATTTGAATCTAAGGTTGCCTACCCGACGTCACCTTGCAAAACCCTATCCCTGAGTGCTACCTAGGATTAATACTCAAACTAACGAACATGAATCCGATTCAAAAAAGACGACTACACCATAATATAGGCTAACACCCACCTAGAATCTGAAATATCAAGCCAAATGATATAGTTGGCCAAAGACTAAATGTATTAAGCCAAAGGTCACTCAAAAGTGGAAAGGAATGCTAGACTACCCAAATTCACTAACTTCCAGATCAAGGCATTCACTACCACATTCGCCTTGCTAGGATGGTATAGAATAGAGAGGTCATAGTCCTTTAGGAGCTCAATCCATCGACACTGCCTCGAGTTGAGGTCATTTTGGCATAAAATGTAATGTAAACTACTATAATCAGTGTAGACCTCACATAAATCTCCATACAATTAATGCCGCCAAATCTTAAGCGCAAAAACTACCTTTTCCAACTCCAAATCATAGGTGGGGTAGTTTCACTCATACACCTTAATCAACCTTGATGCATATTCAATAACTTGGCCCTGATGCATCAAAACACACCCTAAAATGATGCTAGATGCGTCACTATACATCATGAAGCGTCTTCCCCCTCAATTGGAAAAGTCAAAACATGAGTGGTAGTAAGAAACTCCTTGAGCTTCTGAAAGTTCATCTCATAATTCTCCGACCACTCGAAAGAAACATCCTAGCAAGTCAATCGTGCCAAAGGTGGTGTAATAGATGAGAATCCCTCAATAAAGCATCTGTAGTAGCTCGCTAATCGGATGAAGCTATGAATCTTAGTCACTAAGGTGGGCCTGTCTAATCATGAATAACTTCAATCTTCTTCGAATACACCATAATGACATCCTTGGACACCACGTTCCCTAAAAATGCTATAGACTCAAGCCAAAACTCGCACTTTGAGAACTTGCACAAAGATGCTGATTTCTCAAAGTCTGGGGCACAACCCTCAAATGATGTCTGTGATCCTCCCTACTCTATGAGTATACCAATATATCAATGATGAACACAATAACGAAGGAGTAAAGAGAAGGATTGAATACACACTATCAAGCCTATGGATGCTGCTGGGGCATTAGTCAACCCAAATTATATCACTAGGAGCTCATAATAGTCGTAACGAGTCCTAAATGTGGACTTAGGGATGTACGCTAACTTAAGACTCAACTGATGGTAGCCAGATCTCAATTCAATCTTAGAAAACACTATGACACCCTCAATGTCATGACCCAACCTCGTAGGCCGTGACTGAGGTCCGACCTGGACCCCCGTGTACATATAAATCAGCTGTAGGCTAGTTGAACTATGAACCATGTGATATAATACATGAGAACCCCCAATGGGTCATAATATTTTCATACACATGTAGCCTCTTACATTTGTATCATATCATGAAAAGGCATGCAAGCCGACAAGGCTGCCATAACATAATAACATTTACAACACGTCGTATAGACACAACTGAAACAAACTTACAAACAACCCACATACATATGTCTACAGACCTCTAAGAGTGTCAACGGTATCATATGGCAGGACAGGTCCCTCACCGTACCCCTGTACAAACAAATATATACATCAAAGCTGAGTACCAAAAATTTGGGCTTTGGAACAATAGAGCACTCCAAAATAGCTGAGTGGAGAGTCCTAAGCTGGCAGATCTCCAAAATGAGTATCTGTACCTGCGGGCATGAAATGCAGCCCCCCAAAGAAAGAGGGTTAGTACGACATATGTACTGAGTAAATAAAGCGTAACATATCATAAATGAGATCATATCTAATGTAGAGATTCGGGAGACAAGTATAACAATTAACAAATCACTGTACCTGCATCTTATGAAGCATAATTTATGCATACCATTACCATATATCGTAGTCGGCCCATTATGGGACTCGGTGCCACAATCATCTCATCATATATTATCATCATATATCTATACTGTACCCGAGCCATTATTGGAATCGATGTTAGTACTGAGGAATGTACGGTCCGATCTCTATATACATATAATAATACCGAAGAACATATGACCCGATCCTTATATAGTAAAATAATGCCGAGGAACGTACGACCCAATCTTTATATAATAAAATAATGTCGAGAAACGTATGACCTGATCCTTATATAGTAAAATAATATCGAGGAACGTATGGCCCAATCCATATACCAATATATCATACCTGGCCCTCTAATGAAAGACTCGGTGAATAATATAGAGAAACCATGTACGATAACATACCTAGCCTGGGACTTGGTGAAAAATGTATTACCAGTATGCACGAGCAGAGTAGTGAGTAACCATATACAATTAGATCATCATCTGAGACTCAATAAAACAATCGTAATGAACTAGCATTTGAGGATCAGAATGGTAATCATCTCAAGTATCCTCTAAATGTCATTAGGGGCCATATCAAATGGAGTCTCAGGAATCATAGTTTTTATTAAGACAATGCCAAATGGCTTATAAAATCAGAGACCCTTGTCATCATAGAGTCCTTAGGAATAAGAGTCTATACCTCCAATTACAATTCCACATATAGAAGGCTCAGGGGAAGTAGTTCAACTACTATGAGAGTTTTATCATCAAAGAGTGAATAAGAGACACGAATCATATTCCAACTTAGGAATGGAATTACCCCAGAGCTTGTATCATATATCCCTTATCTCCTAGACATGCCGCAAAATAAGAAGGAACATGATTTACATACTTACTACTTTCCTTCATATAGAAGACTTGGGAGGCACCAACTTAATTATTGTAGGAGTTCTAACATCAAGAAATGGGTAAGAGGCATGAATCATACTCAGAGCTTTATGAATGAAATTATCTCCACATTTCATATACAAACAACTTATGGATAAGACATGCCAAGAAAAAAGAAGGATAGCTTTACATACCTTTATGGATCAATCATAACCGAGCTCGCCTCGTTCTTTGTTTAACCCATTTAACACAAAAGTAACACTATTATGAATAGACTTCGACTTGTTCATACTTCTCGACTAGTATGTCGATTAGTTAAGAAGTTAATGGAAATCGAGAAGCACCTCCTCTATAACTTGCCCTATTCGAACTTTTAAGTAACCTACGAGTAGTACAGCCACACCACTAACAACAACCAACAGCCATATACAATTAAATTACTTCAATACTACTCAATACAAGCTCCAAACAGCCCACTCAAAACTTTGGCATTAAAATACGGTTTTCAATCTTTATTTTATAAAATCACAACCTTACGGAAAGGAGCACAATGTGGCTGCAACCAAAAACACTTATACCTATATTTAACCACATTTACTACCCTGCAACCTATACAAACCACCTCCAAATATAACACCATACTAACGACAATACTAGCCAAACTTTAACCTATTAGAATAACTTCAAAATAGCCCCTACACGGCTTTGACACCCTTCAATAGTAACGGGTATAATTTCATATTTCCATTCCATATTTACATACCCACGACATGTTTAAACCCTTACTAAAATGTGTGACAAGAGAAGCAAACCTTACCTTAAAACACGACTTCCCAAACTTGCTAAAAATTATAGGCGCACGGTGAACCGTCTTGCTGCCCCAACAATTAATTTACGTCATTAAAGACCTTCACGTGATTGAAGAATACCTTAGATAAATAAGTTATGGATCAAAAGTCGAGGCCTTACCTTGCTGCAACCCTAGCCGTAGCTCTCTTCTCTTTTCTCTCCAAAATTCTTCAAGTGTGAAGATGAGAAATGAAACCCACGTAGCTAATCACCTTCCAATGGGTCGAGATTACCTTAGAGAATTAATTTATAGAGAAAGACCCGAAGATTTTCCTTACCTTAGCCATGGCCGAACTTGCCATGGCTTTGCACTCTCTTTCTTTCTCATTTTCTTTCTAAGTCTAAGGGAAGAAAAAAGATGAACAATGAAGTTCCTAGTCATTATTTAGGCTTATATACACCTCATTTAAGAGTGACATGTGTCATCCCCTAAGGGTGACACGTGTCCATCCCCTACACATATCCAACCCTAAGGGTGACATGTATCTAGCTCCTATAGGTCCGTCCCCTCCATGCTCCAACTAGTTGCTGCCATGTCGCTCGGTAAGGCCCACTTTTTAAGTAGGTTCATCACCTACTTACTTTTTTTCGTAGGTTCGTAATCTCGTCTCACTTTAAGAATCTATGTAACCCTTGTTGCTTAAGCTCGACATGTACTCAAGTAGCTTAATTATATAAGACATTCAATTTGGTAGCTTATGCAAGTAGGTCAATTACCATGACTCACTACTTGGCCTCCAACTCCTTTCCAATCCTTCCAAACCTATTTCCAACCATCGCTACTCACCTAGAGCTAGCTTATGCAAAATTTGGGATGGCCTCATCCTCCCTTCCTTAGGATTATTTGGTAACGTCATGGATTATATGGTAGCGCTAGAGAAGCTAAATAGATATTCCCATATATCAAAAGTGCGGGATATAACACTCAATCTAGTCAACCAGATCATCAATGCAATGCATAGGATAATAGTTCATCATCGTAACCTTATTCAACTGCATGTCATAAATACACATCTACATAGACCCACCCTTCTTCTTCATAAACAGGACTGGGCACCCCAATGAGACACACTCTGATGAATGAATCCCTTACCCTAGAGATTTTGAAGCTAAACAAATCTCCTTGAGCTCTGCAGAGGCCATACAATAAGACAAAATAGAAATAGGGCGAGTACTCGACTCAAGGTCAATGGAAAAGTCAATATCACGCTCTGAAAGAAGGCCAAGTAGGTCTGCTGGGAACACATCCGCGAACTCTTATATAATGGGGATTGAATCAACTATAGGGACCTCCTTTCTAAGATCCCACACATAAGCCAAGAAGGCTAAACATCCATCAGCAACCAATCTGTGCCCAGACATAAGAAATAACCTAGTTAGCAGGTGACTAACTGAGCCTTGCCACATAACTAAAGGTGCACCAGGCAGGACTAAGGTAACTATCTTAGCATAGAAATCCAAAACTGCACGATGAGGGGATAACTAGTACATGCCCATAATAATATCAAAGTATAACATACATAACTCAACAAGGTCATCCCAAGTGTCAAACCCCCGGATAGTCACCAAGCATGACCTATACACCTGATCCACTAATAAAGACTCACCCACGGGGATCAAAACACATAATAGCGCTGACAAACTCTCAAAATGAATAATTAATCGAGAAGCATAATACAAAGATACATATGAAAATATAGAACTCAAATCAAATAAAGTCGAGGTAGGCAGATGTCATAAAAGAGTCTTACCTGTGATAACATCATCCGATGCCTAAACCTCTTCCGTTGTTAGAGATGATAGAAATATCCTTGGCCACCTCTGCCCTAAGCATCTGCCCTACTTTTTTAGCTGCCTTCTCAAGCTCCCTAGTGACTACCCTGCCTGTCCTGACTCTGGACACTACCTATAGCTGGAAGTGTTGCTACTGGAGCTAGATGAGATGACTGTGGAGTAGGTGCCACCATCTTATGTTGGGGACACTCTTTTGATGAGTGGTCAAGCATACCACAATAATAACAACCTTAAGGAGAATGACCCATAAACTAACGTACACCACATCTTAAAGAAACCCTAATTCAAACCTCTCAAATTCGGCCCTGTGCTAGGACCACCCTGCTTGTGCTGATCCCTCTGAGGCATGTCTTGATGTGAGTCTTTATTTTTTTATAGGATTTAGATTTTCTAGGTAAAGAGCACTGCCTAAACATGCTAGCTTGACTAACCCTACTAGAAAACTGGTGAGGCCTATCATATGTGTTTCTACCCCCAAGTGAAACCCATTGTAGCTGCCTTGATGTATAACCCGCTTGTTGCTGCCCCCTTGGGCCTCACTGTGGAGCTACTTCATAGTACACGCATGATTAACAACATCTAAAAAGGTGTAGCTTGTTGAAACCATGGACTTTGTTTCAATACTCAACTATAGCCTCAATCCCTGAATGGAGCAACAAACCCTCTTCTCCTTTGTTGGCAATATCATAGTAACATATATAGAGAGCTCATAAAACCTTTCCTTGTACTAAGATATGGTTGTGGAGCCCTACTACAACTGAGAGAACTGATCCCAAAGTTGATCTATGATATTCTTGGGTATAAACCTAGCCATGAAGGCCTTTGAAAACTCAGGCCAAGATACCGAAGGTGACTCAACTAGTCTAGTCTCTAAGTACAAGCGTCAACATTGATAGCTTGCCTGTCAAGCTGATATGTTGTGAAGTTGGCTCTTCTCAACTTCACTAATCCCAAGGTGTATAGTCGCCCATGATATGTGGTAGAAACTCATGGGCATCCTCTGAATCACCCCACAAAATATAGGATAAGATTGTCTAAAGAATACTCTAACCATCGTTTGCTCCTCCAATGGCATAGCCCCGATCGCTATAACTGGCTGGGTGATAATAGGTGCTGGTGGTGGCTGAACCTGAGGAGCTACTACTATAGGCAGACCCTAATGTGCTAAATAGCTGGAGATGGAGTTGGGGCCTACTGTATACCCCCTAATAAATTCAATAATTGGGTGATAGCTTTCTGAATGTCCGGTGAAATAGCAGGCGTGGGTGGTGGTTGGGCTGGTCTTGGCCCTACCGGTCTTGGAGGAACATCAACTTCCTGAGGGTTTACCACTTTCTTTAGAGTCCTCTTTCTATCACTAGATGGTGATAATGAACTCACACAACTTCAGGGTCAGCCTCTACCCTTAGCTAGGGTTTTATCTGCGGGCTAAGGTGCATCACCCTCGACCGCAGTGCCGTGCGTATGAGCCATCATGCAATAAAATGAAATAAGTGAGAATGCTACAAACCAATTAGACACTAAATGTACGAAAGTGATATAAAAGAGATGATCTTCCTAACGATATCCTATAGCCTCCCGAAGATAGTATAGAGACATCTCTGCACCAATCCATATGACTCTACTAGATATTAGCTCTCCACCCATGATATTGGTGAACATGTGGATTTGATACCAACTTGTCATGACCTATTTTCTTGAGTCATCATGACACCTACTATAATCCACCATTAGGTAAGCCAACCCGTAGCTCAAAATGGCAGGTAATGAGTATAAGGGTAGAAATAAATCAGAAATAACAATTCAAAAAATCAACAGTAGATATAAGTGGAAACATAATATATATACACAAAGACAAAAGACCCCTCCTAAAATTTAGAAGTCACAAGTACATAGCTACTATAAAAATAGAGTACAAGTCCCAAAAGTGGACCAAAATATACAGACTTGTATTAAACCATAAAAAGACTAGTCAACTAGATATAGATGGAGACACATATGATCCAGGACTCTATGTGCTCATCCTCTCCTATGAATATGATACCTACTACCTCTTATTCAATAATGATAGATAGTTCTTGGACCCATATCATGAATTAGATATAGAGTTTAGTATGAGTACCAAAACAATATGTACTGAATAGGCATCAGATGCCGATTGAGCAAGAAAAGTAAAAGCAACATGAAAAACATGAATTAAATAAAATATAGGTCAAAGAGTGGGAGTCTAATATAAATGCACATGAGTGTATAAAAAGACCAAAATGATATAATTAAATAGCTATCTAAACCTAGCTTGATAACCATAATGTAACACCTTAAAACATTCTAAGTTATATCAGTCCAGAAGATCCTAGAAAAAGTGAGAAAAGCCTACTGATATGTGGGCTACAAGATGTACCTATGGACTGTAGAAGGGCCTATGGTTCGTAGGTGGGACTCATAGTCCACATCCAGACATAGTAGGCTACCAGGGCATTGGTCAAACCAAAAGACATCACTAGGAACTCAAAATGGCCGTAACGAGTCCTAAATATGGTCTTAGGGATGTCCACCCCCTAATCCTCAGCTAATGGTAGCCTGATATCAATCAATCAAATAAAACACCGCGGCACCCTGAAACTAGTCAAACAGATCATCAATATAAGGCATAGAATAATGGTTCTTCACAATCACCTTTATTCAACTGCATATAGTCAATACACATCTTTATAGACCCTCTCTTCTTCTTTGTAAATAGGACTAGGGCACCCTAAAGATACATACTAGGCTGAATGAATCCCTTACCCAAGAGATCTTAAAGCTGAGTATTGAGTTCCTTGAGCTCTGTGGGGGGGTGGGTGGGGCATATGATAAGGCAGAATAAAAATCAGGTAAGTACTCGGCTTAAGGTCAATGGAAAAGTCAATATCATGCTTTGGGGAAAGGCCAGGTAGATTTGTGGGGAACACATCCGTGAACTCTCATATGATAGAGATTAAATCAACTATAGGACCCCCTAATAATATCTCAATCGAAAGACAAGTAGAATAAACATCCATTAGCTACTAATATTTATGCCCAAATATAAGCAATAACCCCAGGCATTGGGTGACTAACTGATCCTTGCCACACAACCAGAGGGGTACCATGCATGACTAAGGTAACGATACTCGTAGAGTAATCCAAGACCGCATGGTGAGGGGATAACCGGTCCATGCCTAGAATAATATCAATTCTAACATATCAAACTCAACAAGGTTAGCCTAAGTGTCACATCCCTGGATAATCACCAAGCAAGACCTATAAGCCCGATCTAATACTAAAGACTTACCCACAGGGGTCAAAACACATAATGGCACTAATAAAGGCTCAGAACACATACTCAACCGAGAAGAATAATATAGAGTTGCATATGAATATATAGAACTCGAATCAAATAAAGTCAAGGCAGGCTGATGGCATAAAAAAATTGTACCCGTGATAACATCATTCAATGCCTTAGCCTCTGCCCTTACTAGAGCAAATAGAAATGACCATGTCTGCATCTGTGTGGATCATCTGTCCTAATGCCTCACCTGCCTTCCCAAGCTCTTCCTCGATCTCCCTAGTGACTACCCCGCCTATCTTTACTCTAGGCCCTGCCTTTAGGTAGAGGTGCTGATGTTTAAGTTGGACGAGATGACTGTAGAGTAGGTTCTATCATCCTATGCTAGGGATACTATCTGGACCAGTGGTTGAGCACACCATAATCATAACATCCCTGAGTAGAACGACCCCCAAAATGAAGGCCACCATGGCCTAAAGAAACCCTAATTTGAACCTCTCAAACTTAGCCCTACGCTAGGACCACCCTCCCTGTGTTGATCTCTCTTTGAGGCGTGAAGAGTTTCTTGAATAGGCCATCTAGACATACCCTTCTATAAACTCTAGTGAGGTCTATCATATGTGTGTCTGCCCCTCGAGTGCGACCCACCATAGCTTCCCTGATGTCGTCCCCACTTATTGCTACCCATTTAGGATTTGTAGCTCACTAACTGCTCTAAAGTACGGGTATGATCAATAATATATAAAAAGTTGCAACCCGATGAAATGATATACTCAGTCTTAATCCTAAATTGCAACCTCAATCTGTGAATGAAGCAACAAAAAGTCTCCTCCTCTATTGGCAATACCATAGTAGCATGTTTAGAGAGATCACGACCTCGCCTTGTACTCATATACAGTCATGGAGCCTTACTATAATTGAGAGAACTGATCCTAGAGTCGATCTAAGATAATACTAGGTATAAACCTGGCAAAAACACAAAAAGACTAGTCAAATAGATACATATAGAGACACATATGATCCAAGATGACATATCCTCACCCTCACCTCTGAATATGAAAACTACTGGAACAAACTCCACGTTGATAGTTGGTGCTCAGACCCACATTAGAAAAATATACAGAGTGTAGTATGAGTACTAACATAACAGAAACTTAGTAGGCCTTATAGGACGACTAAGAAAGAAAGTAAAAGGAATATAAAAATTAGGAATTAAATAGAAAAGAGGTCAAAGAGCAGGAGTCTAATAGAAATGTGCATGAGTGTATAAAAAATCAAAATAAAATGATTAAATAGCTAACTAAACCTAGCTAGAAAATCATATGCCCATAAAATACTCTTGTAACACCCTGTATTATTCTAACTAAAAATAATTTCGAGAGCCTTGAGAAAAAAAGTTGAGAAATCACTGTCCAGTAGGGGTGCAAGTGTCACCTACGACCTATAGAATTTTCTATGAGTCGTGGGATAATTCGTAGATCCCATCAGGACTTGGTGAAAAATTCTAAGTATTGATCTATTCTACGAGCCCTAGTTACGGACTGTATAAAACCTTACAACCCATAGGGTGTCTTCATAGACCCAGTGACAAATTCCAATAGCTGTTGTAATATGCACTAATATCATACGATAGGGTCCTACGACCCATAAAAAGTTCTACATATCATAGGATGATCCGTAGTCTGAAGCCCCAACTCTTTCAATGGAGTCCTACAAGCAATATTCACTAACCGTCTTAACGTCTACGATCCATTGAAGGATGGTCATAGATCTACTAAGTTAATTTCCAGAAATCCCAAGTCTTGGCACCCATTTACTACGACTGGCCTTCTACGGTTCGTAGGAGGACCCGTAGATGGCCAAAAGACAAATTTAATGAGGAGTAGTTTGGTATTTTTCCATCTTTCCCAAGCCAAAACCCAGATATTTTGGGACTAAGATAAGTTCCTTATCAGTACCTAAAATTTCCTTCTATCTCATTATCACTTTAGAATATTTTGAGAGGAACGATTGTAGAGAAGAAAAGCTAGGGTTCGAGCGTTTCAACCAAGTTCTTCGACTTTTGCTTATATCATTAATCTTCTAGGAATGTAAGGCTAATCAAAACAGTATATTGAGTTCATACTCGAGCCTTACATATTCGTTCAATCAAGCATTGAGTTTGAGTTTGAGTTACAATTTCCTTGAATTGAGTTTGGAGTGATTTATATAATCTCTTATAGAGTTCTCTATGTATTTATTCATATTATGATGATTTCCATGATTTGAGTTTTGAATTATCGTTCATGTTTTTATTCACATGAACCCTAGTTGAGTACAATTACGTTTCTTATATTTTATGCAACAATTTAAGATAAAAGAATGATATATTTCATCTTTTCATTGAGAAAGAGTTTGAGCATGAGTTCAGTTTGAAAAGTCTTTCATTTACAAATTTTGAGCATGATCATTATTTAGTCTAAATGAGTTTGAGTAATAATGCATTTAAATTTTTATTTTCATACTAAGTTGAGAAAATAAAGCAATATTTTATGCATTTAATGAGATTGAGAAAGTATAATTATTTTAAATAAAAGAGTTGAGTTGAGAAGATTGAGCTAATTGAGAAAATTCCAATGAGACTAAATGAGTCCATTTGAGTACTTACACTCACATGAGAATATGGGCATAATAAATATATTTTGGGAGTAGTATTTAGAACCAATTTGGGTAAGAGTATAGAACAACTCGAACCCCATAATCTACATAGCCACCATAGGATAGGATCGTACCGTTGGTTTGGGAGACTTTTCACTTTAGTCCTTGATACAGAGTTTTATTTGATCCATGAGATAAGTTGCGTCTTACCCTAGCAAGGTATTGAACAAGTGTGGAAATGACAATAATTCGTTGTATCATCACGAGGCTCATAGTAATGGTTGTCGATTAGAGAAACTCCCTAAATAGTAAAATACTATTTTTATATTGAGTTGCATTACTTAATCATATTTTGAAAAGTATTGTATATTTCATATATTGCATGCATTATTAAGTATTCATTCTATTGAGTTGAGTTGAGTTGAGTATTCTTGAGTAAGTTTCTTTTTAACTATTTTACATACGTACATTCCATGTACTGATACCGTTTGGTGTTGCATAGGTTTATGATGAAGACAAATGTGATAAACAACTTCACCGGGCGCATTGTTGAAGATCAGTTTCCATCCAGCTTTTGGGAGACCTCTTTGCATTCAGAGGAGCTCTTAGTTATTTTATTCAGTCTTTATTTATTAGTATTTTATGGTAGTTGTGTGTCATACCCCAAGTCTACAACCTAGGCGTGGTAGGTAATCAGAAACCATTGTTGGTTCACAAGTAAACCCTTGGCTTAGCTAAATCACTAAGCGAAATACTTTTAATTCGTAAAGGTACTTAGATGGACACAATAAAACATGTAAGCCTAATACTCTCAGTTTAAATCATAAAAACTTAAATATATAATAATATAAGAGAGATAACTCAATGGTCTTCAAAACATACTCAAAAGAATAAACTAAACACTGTCTTACTAATCTATGAAGCCTCTAACTACTCACTCTAAAATAGGTACCAAGACAAGATCACGACTACGTTAAACTGATAAATCAAAGTACAAAAAGTAAGCAACTCAATATCTCCTCTAAATATAAAGAGGTCTCACCAAAGCTGAGCAGAAACTCGATCTTCAACTGTGCACTTATTGAGGATCTCTATCACCTGTGTCTCTATCATAAAATGATGCAGGTCAAATGACGTCGTACATGAAATGTACCAATATGTAAAATGGCAAAAAGGAAATTTACATCAAGATACTCAACTTTGAAAATACTCAACTCAATAAGGCATGCAATATAATTGGAGACAAATGTTTTAAAAGACATAGAATAATAAACATAACTCAGTATATGAAAATATAATACTTACTTCTTGAGGAGTTTATCTAACTGACAACCATCACTTATAACCTACGTGATGATAAAATGAAATGATCTCATTGCTACAACCATCCAATAACTTGATAGGGTAAGAGACACAACCTCATCTCTAGATCCAATAAAATTCCTCTTTCGGGACAATGAGGAGTCGCCGATTGAATGGTACAATCCTATCTGTCATGACCTAAACCCGGGCCATGATGGCGCCTACTATAACGCCCGAGTAGGCAAGCCAGACCAAACCCAAAACATCCAGAAGCCAAACATTTAATTAAATAATCAAGTAATAACATAATATAGAAGATGGAATATATACAACATAAGGGATCGATCATGGTATAGATGTGTAAATACGATATAAAATATATGAAAGGCCCGAAAGTGACCAAAAATGACAAACTGATGTAAGACTGATATCTGAACCTTGTGTCACCTATACAGGAGTTGCTAAGTACAAAAGATATATATATATATATATATATATATATATATATAATACAGAAGTGACTGTCCAAAATATAAATGCAAGTCAGTACAAAATATGAAAACAATAAGTCTTTAAATGCCAGGAGCTCCCTACTATCTGGATCTGTCATAGATACGGATGATCATGAGCGTGCTATGGGTGGATTGAACTAGGATCTGCATCAAATAAAGTCGAGGTAGGCAGATGGCATAAAAGAATCTTACCTATGATAACATCATCCGATGCCTAAACCTCTTCCCTTATTGGAGATTATAGAAATGGCCTTATCCACCTCTGCCCTGAGCATCTGCCCTACCACCTCAGCTGCCTCCTCAAACTTCTTGGTGACTACCCTGCCTGTCCTGAATCTGGACACCACCTATAGCTGGAAGTGTTGCTGGTGGAGATGGATAAGCCGACTGTGGAGTAGGTGCCTCCATCCTATGTCAGGGACACTCTTTTGATGAGTGGTCAAGAATACCACAATAATAACAACCTTGAGGAGAACGACCCATAAACTAACGGCCACCACATCTTGAAGAAACCCTAATTCAAACCTCTCAAATTGGGCCCTGTGCTAGGACCACCCTACTTGTGCTGATCCCTCTGAGGCATGTCTTGATGTGAGTCTTTATTTTTTTTATAGGATTTAGATTTTCTAGGTAAAGAGAGATGCCTAAATATGCTAGTTTGACTAACCCTACTAGAAAACATGTGAGGCCTATCATATGTGTTTCTACCCTCAAGTGAAACCCACTGTAGCTGCCCTGATGTATAACCTGCTTGTCGTTGCCCCTTTAGGCCTTACAGTGGAGCTACTTCATAGTATGTGTGTGATTAACAACATCTAAAAAGATGTAGCCCATTGAAACCATGGAATCTATTTCAATACTCAACTACAGCCTCAATCCTTTAATGAAGCAACAAACCTTTTTCTCCTCTGTAGGCAATATCATAGTAGCATATATGGAGAGCTCATAAAACCTCGCCTCATACTAAGATACGGATATGGAGCCCTACTACAATCGAGAGAACTGATATCAGAGTTGATCTATGATATTTGTGGGTATAAATCTAGCCACGAAGGCATTTGAAAACTCATCTCAAGATACCGAAGGTGACTCAACTAGTCTAGTCTCTAAGTACGAGCGTCACCATTTCTAGATGGCCTGTCAAGCTGATATGCGGTGAAGTTGGCTTCTCTTAACTCCACTATTCCCAAGGTGTATAGTCGCCCACGACATATGGTAGAAACTCATGGGCATCCTCTGAATCACCCCACAAAATATAGGATAAGATTGTGAAAACAAGACAAGAAAAACCTAAACTAAGGCTTCAATGGCTAAAATTTAAACTAAATTACCAAAGGTAGCCTACCTTAAGGCTGAAACAACACACAAACCACTAAACTAGAGCGTTTGATTTCTAGGCCACTTCTAAATGATGCAACTCTACCAATTTATTGAAGAACACATCAAAATAAAGTCAATGATAATCATATTACCACAATTAAAAATGAAATAAAAAATTAGGTCAAAATTTGACATTGGGACCCGCATAAAAATTGCAAAACTAACTCTGTCACAAGGTCCCAAATAATTCAAAAAATGTGTGCCCCCAAAATAGGTAAAATTTGAGAACCAAAAGGGCTCAAATCAGCCCCACTAAGTTTTATCCCTAAAAGGGTATAAAATGGAAGAATTTGACAAATTTATGCAAGACTTACAAGATTTTAGGGTGAGAATAGGGGTCCAAAACTTCCTCACAAGAATTTCAAAAAAATGCAACAAGAATTATCGACATTGACCAAGAAAAGCTCTAAAATTTGAGTTTTGTATGTGTTGGAAACAAAGAATGGAAAGCTAAAAATGGGTCTTTAAAGTTCACTGATTCAAGGTATTTTGGCTTTCGCAAATGTGGAGGCCAGTCAACTTTCTCTACGCGAATGTGGAGGCTAGCCTGCGAATTCATGGAACTAACCTAGTAAACTTTGTGAATGCGGAGCACCTCACACGAACGCAGAGAAAAAACCCTTTACTCTCCCCAAATGTGAAGAACAACTTGACAGACCTCCGCGAATGCAGCCAAAGGCCCATGATCATGGAGAAGGAGTTTCAACTGTACCAGCAGCTGAACATCATAGTTCACTAAGGGGGACAAGTTCCCCGACAGGGATTCAGAACTTGTTTGGAACTCCGTCGACTCAAACAAACCATATTACCCTATTGGAAAAGACATTCCAGACTTCATGGAATTGAAGAAATGACCAACAGAGTTCGTCTCTTCGAAATGTTGTCCAAAGTCCGTACTTTCAAGAAAAACACATAACATGCACAAAAGGCCAAAAATTTATTCCGAGAACCTCGAAAACCAAACCAAAGGTCATTCTAGACTAAACTCGGTATTTTAGAGTTAACAATGCCAATGGAATTTTCATGTTACGATGATTACCCAAAATGTTGATCAAAGTCAAACTTGGCCAAAAATTTAAAGCTAAAATGGCAAAACCACAAAACTTAAAATGAAGGCTCCAAAACTCGAACCAACCTTCCTTCTAGACTAAAATGGACCTTTCAGAGTTGATGGAGCCGTTAGAATTTCCATATGATGACCGAATCTTTGGATATTGATTAAAGTCAACTCTTTTCATTTAAAACCTTTAAAAGGGGAAAAGCTCACACCTAGCTCACCTACCTTAATGAGCGTGCCACCCATATCAACATCACACAAGGGTTATAAAGAAGCTACGGAGAGTGGTAAAATGGTAACAGACAAAATCATCCTTGAACGTTAGGAAGTAAAGGTACCTGATGGCTCAAAAAGGTGAGGATATTGGGTCTATATGTCTTGTTCGATCTCTCAAGTAGCCTTCTTGATCGAATGATGTCTTCACTGGACCAAATCCCATAAAGCACGTGAGACTCATCTGGATTGTATCGCCTTTACATAGAAACATGGAATATAGGATGAACACCCAAAAGTTCTGGGGGCAAGGCTAACTCATAAGATACCTATTCTATCCGTCTTAGGATCTAAAAAGGGATGATAAACCTAGGTCTAAGCTTACCCCTTCTCCCAAATCTCATCACGCCTTTCATGGATCACACCCGCAGAAATACCCGATCTCCAACCATAAACTCTAAAGGCCAAACCCTCTAATCAACGTAACTCTTCTGCTTACTCTTGGCAGTATGTAGTTTCTCCTGGATCATACAAACTGTATCTATCAAATCACGCAGCAAATTAGTTCCCCAAGACCTAACCTCAAAAGCATCAAACTATTCCACTGGAGAAAGACATCTCCTACCATACAATGCCTCAAAGGGTGACATCTGAATGCTCAAATGGTAGCTATTATTATAGGAGAACTCTACCAAATATAAAGGCTAATCCCACTAGCCCCACTAACCCTTAAAATCAATAACACAGGCCCATAGCATATCCTCCAAGACCTATATAGTCCTCTATGATTGAACATCAGTCTAGGGGTGGAAAGCGGCGCTGAGCTCAACTAGGGTGCCCAACTCTCTCTGAATAGATATCCAAACATGAGAAGTAAAGTGAGTACCACGGTCTTAAATGATAGATACTGGCACCTCATGCAATTGGACCATTTCTCAGATGTAAATTTGAACTAATCTCTTAGAACTGTAGGTAGTCTGAACCGGTAAGAACTGAGCAGGCTTGCTCAATTGATCTATAATAAACCAAATAGAATCAAAACCTCAGAATATACGTGGTAAACCTAATGCAAAATCCATAGCTATTCGCTCCTATTCCACTTTTGAATGGGTAACCATTGGGTCAAACCACCTGGCCAGTAATGTTTGAACTTAACCTGCTGATAGTTCAAGCACCTAGCTACAAAAGTTGAAATGTCCCGCTTTATCCCACACCACTAGTAATGCTATTGTAGGTTACTATACATCTTTTCCGCACTAGGGTGAATAGAATATCTAGAACAATAGGCCTCCTCAAGAATCAATCTAACCAAATCTCCAAATATAGAAACAAAGATACGACCCTCGATCCTCAAAATGCGCTATGGATCTAAGGTTATCTTCCTAGACTCCTCACTAAACACCCTATCATGAATCACCTTCAACTATGGGTCATCAAACTACCGAGGTTGAATCTGCTCCATCAAGGAAGACCTATCCTCTACACAAATAAGTACCCTACTCTACTTAGAAACATCAAGTCGAATCATATGGTTAGCTAAGGACTAAATATATAAAGCTAAAGGCTACTCCTCAACTGACTAGAATGCCAAACTTCCCATGCTCGTTGCCGTCTGGCTCAAGGCATCTTCTACTATATTTTCCTTGCTTGGGTGATAAAGAATAGTGGCATCATAGTCCTTCAGTAACTCCAACCATCTGCACTGTCTCAAAGTAAGGTATTTTTTGATAAAGATGTACTGAAAACTATGATGATCAGTGTATATCTCACAATGGGCATTATCCAAATAATGCCTTCAAATTTTCAATGCGAAGAGTACTTCCGCCAACTCCAAATCATGTGTGGGATAGTTACGCTCATGCACCTTCAACTGCCTGGAAGCATATGTAATAACTCTATCCTGCTGCATCAGAATGAAACCCAAGCCAATACCTAAAACATCACAATAAACTATAAATCCCTGGCCCTCAATAGAAAGAGTAAGAATCAAAGCTGAAGTCAACGCGGCCTTGAGTTTTAGAAAGAACACCTCACACTCGTCAGACCAATAAAAAGAGACATTCTCTTGAGTCAATCTAGTCAAAGGCGCTGCAATAAAAGAGAGCCTCTCTACAAACCGTCTATAATACCCTACCAACTTGATGAAACTACAAACCTCGATAGGATAAGTAGGCCTAGCCCAATCATAAATTTCTGCTATCTTTATTAGATCCACCATAATCCCATCCTTGAACACCACATTCCCCATGAATTCCAATGACTCACGCTAAAATTCACAATTAATGAATTTGGCATACAACTGCTGATCTCATAAGGTTTGAAGTACTATCCTCATGTACTGCTCATGCTTCTCTATGCTCTCGGAGTAGACTAGGATGTCATTAAAGAACACAATAACGAATGAGTCTAAATAGGGTATAAATACATAGTTCATCAAATCCATAAATGGTGCAAGGGCATTAGTTAACCTGAAATACATCACTAGAAATTCATAGTGGCGTATCGAGTACTAAAAGTAGTCTTAGGGATGTCTACCTCCTTGATCCTCAAATAGTGATACCATGATCTCAAGTCTATATTAAAGAGTACTGTTGTACCCTAGAGCTTATCAAATAAGTCATTAATATGCGGCATCAAATACCTATTATTGATGGTTACCTTGTTTAACTGTCTGTAATCAATACACATACACAAGGTACCATCCTTCTTCTTCATAAATATAATATGAGCACCCTAGAGAGACATATTGGGTCTGATAAACCCCTTGATCAAGAGGTTCTGGAGATATACTTTAAGCTCTCTTAACTCAGCCATCCAGTATGATAAAATAGAGACTGGTTGTGTACCCGGCTGAATATCAATGATAAAATCAATATCAAGTCTATATTAGAGAGCACTATTGTACCCCAAAGCTGATCAAATAATTCATTAATATGTGGCATCAAATACCTATTCTTGATGGTCACCTTGTTCAGCTGTCTGTAATCAATACATATATGCAAGGTACCATTCTTGTTCTTCACAAATAGAACATGAGCACCCCAAAGAGACACACTAGGTCTTATAAGCCCCTTGATCAAGAGGTTTTGGAGCTATACTTTAAGCTCTCTTAACTCAGCTGGGGCCATCCAGTATGATGGAATAGAGACTGGCTGTGTACCCAGCTGAATATCAATGCTAAAATCAATATCATGCTGAGGAGGAAGACTAGGTGTATTAGTGGGAAGAAACTCTCAAACCACCAGAATAGAATCAATAGAAGGAGTGTTAGCACTAGTGTCATGGACATAAAAAAGATAGGCTAGACACCTCTTTTCTACTAATCGTTGAGCCTTGAGGAAGGAGATCACACTACATGACATATGACTAGATGCACTTGTCCATATGATCGGAAGAATACCGGGCATACACAAGGAAATTATCTTAGAAAAGGAATCCACATGATAAGGATAAAACTAATCTATACCTAGAATCAAGTCAAAGTATACCATATCTAGCACAATCTATTCCTCTCTAGTATCATACCCCAAGATAGTCTCCAAACAGGATCGATACAATCGGTCCACTAGTAAAGAATCACCTACGAGGTTAGCTACAAGCATAAAAAAAGTAATAGCTCACACACAATATCCCACAGAGTAGCATAATAAGTAGACACAAATGAGTAAATAGCCCTCGAATCAAATAAAGCATGGGAAGGTTGATGCGAGACAGAGATTGTACCTGTGATGACGACATCTGATGTCTCCACCTTTGGCCTACCCAGAAACCATACATGTGGTCACGAGGACCACCTCTAGTACCCTGAGAATCACCTCTTCCACCCTCTATATCCTCTATGGGTGATTGAATTGGGGCCTTAGGGGCTTGAACCTACTGACTCCAATAATACTTACCCAAAGTCTGGCTGCTCTGACCATTGATACCCATTCATCCACCATCGGTAAGCTACAAAGCTCCCTGAATAATCCTTCTAAGTGGAAACTGCCGTGGATAACCCCTTCAAAAATAACCCCTACAGTGTGACTAGTGTAACACCCCAATTTTGTTTTAAGAAAAAAATGTTTTTAGCTATGTTTTTAGGTGATCTGACTTCTCGTGGCCATAAACCCATTAGAATTTGGAAATTTGGGAAAACGCATAACATGAAAGTTATAGATAATTGAAATACCTTTCCAACCATAGGTCGTAGACTTATATGAGACATCAAAATAAAAAGTTATGGACATTTTAAGGCATAAAGATCAAGCAGGGTGGTGATTTTGGGCCCAACCCGATTCCAAGTGTCAGGCCCATTTTCTCTAACCTTTAAAGGATAATTTTAGATTATTTCTTCCATTTTAGACCATAAATTTCCAGAACATCATAGAGATAGAGAGATCTTCTAGGCTAAGAAGCCATTTTCCACCCAAATCCGAGTCCTAAATTCCGAAGCTCGTGAAGAGAAAGGCATTGCATATTGCGTTGTCTTCACTTTAAGCTAAAAGTCAGCAAAGAAGGAGTGTATTAAGGTGGTTTATTTACACTTAAGGTAAAATTGAGGTTCCTTTTTCCTTGTTAACAAGCTTGTTTAGATATTTAACGGATTAAAATGGAGGAAAAAACGTTATAAACTTGTTTGTTGCTTTGTTGAGACTTATGGATTAGGGGATATTTTGGTTGGATTAAATGGGTGAAATTTGTTAAGTTATGATGTAGAATGATTGTTGATATTATTATTGATGTTGTCAATAAGTTTTTGTTGTCACAATTGGGGGAATAAACTTTGGTTGCAAACCCATTTTTTGATGGGACTTCTATTAGTAACTTTAGTATAACTCCTTGTGTAAAGCTTCATTTCTAGTGATTCAAGATGTTTTGGATATTTCATAGGGATATAACTTTCATTTAGGCTCTAGAACCCAGTTTTTCTTGTATCTGCTCAAAAAAGGGTGATGAAGTATAGGAGAGGTGCTGCCCAGATTTTGTTTTAGAAATCCTACATGGACTGCTGTTGGTATTTTGGGTATATCGTTTTGTATAAAATTATTGTAGGGGTGATTCAAAATTGTATGCGACTCTAAGACACATTTTACATAACTTTCAGTGAGGCTACAAAGCCTACCTCCCCCATTTACCCCTTCGAAATTGAGCAACAATATAAGACAGTAGTCTGTCCAAAATTCTTATTGTGATAGTTTAGGCTGATTTTTATTAATTTCATGTTTAGTTTTGATATAATGAGACTGTTAAACTTAAGTAGATATTTTATTGTGTATTTAAGGTGTATATGCACTTATACCAGCTAAGAGGAACTATTTGACAAAGTGGATTTTGGTTGGTCTATGGCGTAGAGGAATTGAGCTCCTCGAGTTGTGGTAGAACTTGTTATGTGCTAAAACGCCAAGGTTTGTGTATAAACTTAAACTTGGAATATTTTATTTTTCTGAAATTTGAAGTATTTTGATGGTTTGTTTCCTTACTCTTTGTCTTGTATTATGTTATGATTATTATCTCAAGTATTGCAAAACGTTTGCTAAACCACCCACTTGTACGAATTGCTTGATTATTTTACATTCTTGATGGGACTTTGTCCTTCTTGTTACGGTGACTTGTCATCTATATTGGCATGAATCTCGATTCAGATCTTTCCTATCTTGACTTTAGATTTACATTTCATCTTAACAATGGAGTTTTGCCCATTCTTGAGTACAAGTGGAAAGCCACTTTCAACATGGTTCTTTATTCTCTTGATATTGGGTGATGACCCTTCTTGATATGGGCTTCGGTCCCTCTTGATTTTGGGGTTTCGGTCCGTCTTGATATTGATTGTGCTTAGTGTAAAGGCATGACGTACCTATTAAGCAAAATTGATTATTTGACAACTCTTTCGAATTGAATTATAAGTTTCTTGATACTTGAGCCTTCGTATATTGTTATTCATATTTTGAAACTCTTCAAGGTTTGTATTTGATACTTTGATATGCTTGTTCACTTGGGCATACTTTTACCTTATTGAGCCACCAACGGCGAATAAGGAAATTGAAGAGTTTAATGGATCCAAGCCCAAAGTTTATACACCACTAAGCTTTATGCTTAGCGATAGTTGTTTTCTATCATAGGTAATGTGCGGGATGAGATGTGAAGATGGCCATTTGGATTAGACTTTTGGAGACCTTGTAAAGATCACATCTGCATATGCATCTAGTTTTATAAATATTGTGGGGACTTATACAGGATACATGTGGCACTTATGTATGATATTTTGAAGGCTTGTGAAAACAAAACCGTATGCTTGTAACTTGAACTGAGTGACTAGTTTTGCTATTTTTGGATTGTTCTTTTAACTCAAGTCATGCCATGTATTGGGTTTATACTTTGATTTGTCATTATGCACAAAGCTAGATAATAATTTTATGATAATTACTAGTTGGAGTTTTGTGTATTTATGGACCCGTAATAGGGCTGAATTGAAAATAGAATTTCAAAATAAGTATTCTAAATGTGTTGACTATTTGAGATTATAAAAAAACCTATCTTTTGCTTCGTAAGTGGCATCCTCCTAAAGGGGATGCTACAAGTGTTGGTATCAGAGCCTAGGTTTATGATTCTAGGACTTTTGTTGTGACTTGTGGGTATACTGTTTGTTTTTGTTACATGTTGTTTTTGTATATAGTGCATATGCATCATGTACATGTCCCTAATGCAATGTGATCTTCCCTTATGAAAGAATCAATTTGTGGCATCTTCTACTTCTAATAGACTTATGGAAGACGCTCGTGAGAGTTTAAATACCTCTAATGCCCAACTTCACCTACAAGAAAAGGTTGGGGAATATTTTTCTAATTTGAATCCTCCTAGTACAAGTGGATTTGAAGCAGGAAGTAATCAGGGTATGAGAGTTGGGCCATACCCTCAAATGAGCCATAGTTCCCCCGCTGTTGATCCCCTTTTTCAACCAATGGCCAATTTCTTTCATCACATGGCTAGAAGAGTGCTTGACCCTGATGAAATGAACCTTAAGAAGATGAGAAAAATGGGTGGAGTTGAGTTTGAAGGCACTGTTGACCCTACATATGCCGAGTAATGGTTGGAATGGATTAAAAGAGTATTCGAGCAGTTAGAGTGTTCTGACGCTGCCAAATTTAAGTGTGCTGTCTCACTGTTACAAAAAGATGCCTATGATTGGTGGGTAAGTGTACCGAATGCCAGAGCAAAACCTCTTGTTCTTACTTGGAATAATTTTGTGAAAGAATTTCATAAGAAGTATTTCCCACCGGCTTATCATGATGCAAAGAAAAAGGAGTTCTTAAATTTAGAGCAAGGGAGTATGTCTATCGCTGAATATCAGCAGAAGTTTCTTAGGCTATCCCGCTATGCTGAGGGTATTATTAATAACGAAAAATATAAGTGCAGGCGATTTGAAGATGGTTTGAATGATTCAATCAGAAAATCTATAGCGGTCCTACAACATAAAAACTTTTGTGAATTAGTTTCAGTTGCTCTTACTTGGGAAATGATTGACAAAGAACAAGCTGGTAGAAATGAACACAAGTTTAGGAAAGCTTATGAAGATTTGGGAGGTCCATAAAAAATAGGGAGGTTTGACAGTTCCCAAGCTAGTACTTTTCGCAAGTTAGCCCAACATAAGCAGAATAGATCAAGTTCCTTTACTGCCAGTACTCCAAGCTCTGGCCAAGGCAAGACTTGTATACCTACTTATAACAATGTGGAAGGAATCACTTTGGTACTTGTATAAGAGCTTCTAATGCTTTTTTAATTATGGGAGCTTCGATCATAAGGTGAGGGATTGTCCTAATCCTAACCCCACTTTTTCTTAGCGTATGAAAGGCTCGGTTCAAAAAACCGTTACCACTCCCTCTCAAGGAAATAGAGGTGAAAAATCTAAAAACACACAAGTAACAGGTGCAGGTGCACCCAATCCAGCTAGTGGGTCAAGAGCTACAACATGAGCTTATGCGATGAGACAGATGGATAGCCAACATGGAATAGATGTGGTTATTGGTAAATTTCACTTATTTGACTTATGTGTTGTTACATTATTTGATCCTGGTTCTACACATTCATATGTTTTCTCATCATTAGCCTTTCCTAAAAATGTGAATCGATTGTGGGATGCTTGTCCAGAGTCCTTTGGGGCAACAAGTTGTTTGCAATCAAATCTATCGAGGTTGTCCCTTGGTGATTCAAAATCTAGTCTTTCCTACTAATTTAATTGAAATGCCTTTCCAAGACTATGAAGTCATTATTGGTATGGATTGGATTTATAAATACCATGCGGTAGTTGATTCTAGGTCAAAGCATGTAATCTTTAGAGCTTCTCCACTTTTACACGTCATTGTTCAAGGTGAAAGATCATTGACGTCTAATATCATCTCCACAGTAGTGGTAAGGAAGATTGTTAGACAAGGTTGTGAAGCATATCTTGCTCAAATATTTGATATACGCCTGGAAGGTCCAAGCCTTGAGGATATACCCGTGGTGTGTGAATTTTCTGATGTCTTCCCTGAAAATTTTTCCGATTGCCCCCAAAAAGGGAGGTTAAATTTCCTATAGAGGTTGTTCCTGGAACCACTCCTATCTCTATGACGCCTTATCGAATGGCTCCAGCAGAACTGAAAGAGTTGAAAAATCAATTGCAAGAACTCCTTGAGAAAGGTTTTATTCACCCGAGTGTTTCTCCCTAGAGAGCTTTGGTGCTATTTGTGAAAAAGAAAGATGGGACTTTTAGGCTTTGTGTTGATTACCGACAATTGAACAAGGTAACCATTAAGAAGAAATACCCACTATCTAGGATTGACGATTTATTTGACCAGTTAAAATATGCTAGTGTGTTCTCAAAAATTAACTTAAGGTCTGGGTATCACCAACTGAGGTTAAGGGAATATGATGTCCCTAAAACTGCCTTTAGGACTCGATATGGCCAATATGAATTTTTGGTGATGCCATTTGGATTGACGAATACCCCTGCGACATTTATGGATTTGATGAATCGCGTGTTTAAGCCTTATCTTGATCAATTTGTAGTAGTTTTTATAGATGATATTTTAATATACTCCAAGAATAGTGAAGATCATGGAAAGCATCTTCAAATTGTTTTGCAAATTCTGCAAGAGAAGAAGCTTTATTCCAAGCTTTCTAAATATGAATTTTAGCTCAGTGAAATGGCTTTTCTAGGACATATTGTGTCAGCGGCAGGTGTGAAAGTGGATCCTAGTAAAATTCATGCTATTGTTGAATGGAAACCACCCAAAAATCCAACTAAAGTAAGGAGTTTCTTGGGTTTAGCGGGATACTATAGAAGGTTTGTCAAAGGCTTCTCCATTATAGCCTCCCCTTTGACTAAACTCTTGAGGAAGGATGTCAAGTTTGTATGGGATGAAAAATGCCAGGAGAGTTTTAAAAAGCTCAAATCCTTATTAACACAAGCTCCTATACTTACCCCACCAACTGAAGGGAAGGAATATGTGATTTATAGTGATGCCTGTTATCGTGGTTTGGGTTGTGTCTTGATGCAAGAAGGGAAAATGGTTGCGTACGCTTCCCAAAAATTGAAACCATATGAGCTGAACTATCCTACTCATGACCTTGAGATCACTGCTATATTGTTTGCTTTGAAAATTTGGAGGCATTACTTATATGGCAAAAAGTGTCATATATTTACTGATTACAAGAGTTTGAAGTACTTGGGTACACAGAAAGAGTTGAATTTGAGGCAACGTAGATGGCTTGAACTCATTAAAGATTATGATTGCACGATCGATTATAATCCAGGTAAAGCCAATGTGGTAGCCGATGTGCTAAGTCGTAAAGCCCTTGCTAGTTTATCACTAAGCCACTAGCCTTTGTTTCTTAAATTAAGAGCCATGAATGCTTGTCTTCATTTAACTCTAATGGCTTTATTGCTGCCGGGTTTCAAGTCAAACCAGTTCTACTTGAATAGGTGAAAGAAGCACATAAGTTAGAAGAAAAGCTGGTGAAATTGATCAAAGAAGCTCAAATTGGAGAAAAGCTTGATTTTAAATTAAGGGAGGATAGTGTTCTACTTTATCAAAATAGGTTATGTGTCCCTAAAGATGACAATTTGAGAAAGGAAATTTTGAATAAAGCACATGATTCACCATATGTAATCCATTCTAAAGGTACTAGAATGTACCAAACCATTAAAGAACGCTACTAGTGGAATGGTATAAAGAAGGACATTGCGGAGTTTACTTCTAGATGCTTAGTTTATCAACAGATAAAGGCCGAGCATCAAGTCCCGACTAGTTTGTTACAACCCCTGTCGATACCTGAGTGGAAATATAAAATAATAACTATGGACTTTGTTTCTAGGCTTCCACGCACTCAAAGAAATCATGATGCAATCTGGGTTATAGTTGATAGGTTAACCAAAAGTGCTCATTTCTTGGCCATCAAGGTAGACTACCCACTTGAACGTCTAGCAAAATTGTATGTTAAGGAGATTGTGAGGTTACATGGAGTTCCTATTTCTATTGTATCTGATCGAGACCCAAAGTTTACATCTAGATTCTGGACTAGATTGCAAGAAGCTTTGGGCAATAGGTTGAACTTTAGTACATATTTCCATCCTCAAACAGACGGTCAATCCGAGAGGGTGATTCAAATCTTGCAAGATATTCTTTGAGCTTGCATTATGGAATTTGAAGGTAGTTGGGACAAAACCTAGCCTTGATAGAATTTGCTTATAATAATAGCTACCAATCAAGTATAGGAATGCCTCCCTAAGAAGACTTATATGGGAGAAAGTGTAGAACTCCACTTTACTGGAGTGAAGTTGGTGAACGGAAATTGGTTGGTCTTGAGATTGTGTAACAAATAGAAGATAAGGTAAAAGTCATCAAAGATCATCTAAAAATTGCTTTAGATAGAAAAAAGTCTTATGCTGATCTTAAGAGGCGTGAAATTGAATATCAAGTAGGAGATAAGGTGTTTTTAATGGTTTCTCCATGGAATAAGGTTGTGAGATTTGGCCAAAAAGAAAAACTTAGTCCTTAATTTATTGGACTATATGAAGTACTTGAGTGAGTTGGTCCAGTTGCATATAAATTAGCTCTTCCACCGGAGTTAGATATAATCCACAATGTCTTCCATGTTTCAATGCTTAGAAGATATCGCTTAGACCCATCTTATATTCTTCCTGTCGAATGCATTGAGATAGGTCCTGACTTGACATATAATTAGGAACCTATCCAAATCTTGGCCCGTGAGACAAAAGAGCTTAGAAACAAGAAAGTTCCTTTAGTAAAAGTCCTTTGGAGGAATCATTCTGGCAATGAAGCAACCTGGGATCGAGAAGAGGATATGCGAATTCAATATACATATTTGTTTTGAGGATAGTATAAGGTAAATTTCGAGATGAAATTTCTTAAGGGGGGAGAGTTGTAACACCCCAATTTTCTTTTAAGATTTTTTTTTTGCTATGTTTTCGGGTGATCTGACTTCGGGAGGCCATAATCCTATTAGAATTTGGAAATTTGGGAAACCTCATAAAATAAAAGTTGTAGATAATTGAAATACCTTTCCAACCATAGGTCGTAGGTTTATATGAGACATCGAAATAAAAAGTTATGGATGTTTCAAGGCAAAAAGGTCAAGAAGGGTGGTGATTTTGGGCCCAACCCTATTCCAAGTCGGGTCAGGCCCATTTTCTCTAACCTTTAAAGGATAAGTTCAGCTTATTTATTCCATTTTAGACCATAAATTTCTAGAAAATCATAGAGAAAGATAGAAAGAAAGAGCTTCTAGGCTAAGAAGTCATTTTCCACCCAAATCCGAGTCTCGGATTCCAAAGCTCGTGAAGAGAAAGGCGTTGCACATTGCATTGTCTTCACTTTGAGATAAAAGTCAGTGAAGAAGGAGTGTATTGAGGTGGTTTTTTTACACTTAAGGTAAGATTGAGGTTCCTTTTTCCTTGTTAACAAGCTTGTTTAGAGATTTAACGGATTAAAATAGAAGAAGAAGCGTTATAAACTTGTTTGTTGCTTTGTTGAGACTTATGGATTAGGAGCTATTTTGGTTGGATTAAATGGGTGAAATTTGTTAATTTATGATGTATAATGATTTTTGATATTATTGTTGATGTTGTTGATAAGTTTTTATTATCGAAATTAGGGGAATAAACTTTGGTTGCAAACCCATTTTTTGATGGGACTTCTGTTAGTAATTTTAGTATAACTCATTGTGTAAAACTTCGTTTTGAGTGATTCAAGATGTTTTGGGATATTTCATAGGGATATAACTTTCATTTAGGCTCTAGAACCCAGTTTTGCTTGTATCTGCTCGAAAAAGGGTGATGAAGTATAGGGGAGGTGCTGCCCAGATTTTGTTTTGGAAATCCTACATGGACTACTGTTGGTATTTTAGGCATATCGTTTTGTACAAAATTGCTATAGGGGTGATTCGAAATTGTATGCTACCCTAAGACACATGTCTATAACTTTCAGTAGGCGACAAAGTCTACCTCTCCCATTTACCCTTTTGAAACTAAGCAATAATACAAGACAGTAGGCTGTCGAGAACTCTTGTTTTGATAGTTTGGGCTGATTTTCATTGATTTTAATATTTAGTTTCGCTATGATGAGACTGTTAAACTTAAGTAGATATTTGATTGTGTATTTAAGGTGTATATTCACTTATACCAGCTAAGAGGAACTGTTTGACAAAGTGGATTTTGGTTGGTCTATGGCGTAGAGGAATTGAGCTCCTCGAGTTGTGGTAGAACTTGTTATGTGCTAAAACACCAAGGTTTGTGTATAAACTTGAACTTGGAATGTTTTATTTTTCTGAAATTTGAAGTATTTTAATGGGTTGTTTCCTTACTCTTTGTCTTGTATTATGTTATGATTATTATCTCAAGTATTGCAAAACTTTTGCTAAACCGCCCACTTGTACGAATTGCTTGATCATTTTGCATTCTTGATGGGACTTTGTCCTTCTTGTTATGGTGACTTGTCATCTATATTGGCATGAATCTCGATTCGGATCTTTCTCATCTTGACTTTGAATTTACATTTCATCTTGACGATGGAGTTTTGCCCATTCTTGAGTACGAGTGGAAAGCCACTTTCGACATGGTTCTTGATTCTCTTGATATTGGGTGACGGCCATTCTTGAGATGGGCTTCGGTCCTTCTTGATTTTGGGACTTCGGTCCATCTTGATATTAATTGTGCTTAGTGTGAAAACATGACGTACCTATTGGGCAAAATTGATTATTTGACAACTCTTTCGAATTGAATTATAAGTTTCTTGATACTTGAGCCTTCGTATATTGATATTCATATTTTGAAACTCTTCAAGGTTTGTATTCGATACTTTGATATGCTTGTTCACTTGGGCTTACTTTTACCTTATTGATCCACCAACGATGAATAAGGAAATTTAAGAGTTGAATGGCTCCAAGCCCAAAGTTTATACACCACTAAGCTTTATGCTTAGCGATAGTTGTTTTCAATCATAGTAATGTGCGGGACGAGATGTGAAGATGGTCATTTGGAGTAGACTTTTGGAGACCTTGTGAAGATCACATATTCATATACATCTAGTTTTGTAAATATTTTGGGGACTTATACATGATAAATGTGGCACTTATGTATGATATTTTGAAGGCTTGTAGAAACAAAACCGTATGCTTGTAACTTGAACTGAGTGACTAGTTTTGCTATTTTTGGATTGTTCTTTTAACTCAAGTCATGCCATGTACTGGGTTTATACTTTGATTTGTCATTATGCACAAAGGAAGATAATAATTTTATGATAATTACTAGTTGGAGTTTTGTGTATTTTATGGACCCGCAATAGGGTTGAATTGGAAATAGAATTTCAAAATAAGTATTCTAAATATGTTGACTATTTAAGATTATAAAAAAAACTTGTCTTTTGCTTCGTAAGTGGAATCCTCCTAAAGGGGATGCTACAACTAGCATCCATTGAAACCGCCCTGATAATAAGGTCTCCTGTCACTCCCTCTATAGGCCTCACGACATATATCCTCAATAGTATGGGCATGATCCACTATCTGTAAGAAACAACAGCCCGATGCAACTATCTTCTCTGTAGCCAACCATAAGGGAAAAGATAACCCTTTGACAAACCAGTGCACCAGCTCCTCTTCTATTGGAAAAATCATGGTGGCATGTTTGGATTACTCATGGAACCGAGACTCATACTTTGTGAACATCATCGATCCCTACACTAGTGCTATAAACTTATCCTTCAGCATCTTCTCAAATCTAGGGTAGATATTTCTCTAAGAAAGACTCAACAAACTATGACCATGTCATCTACGATGATCTAGTGGGTATGAAACTGAGATAGGACCTCCACCACTGCTTTGCTAGACCATCCAACTGGAAAAATAGTGGGCATCCTCGGTCGCAATACCTGATAACTTGGAAGGACCCAATATGATAAATATCCCTAACATCTTCTTCTCTTCTACAGTCATAATCGACCTAGCCGCCTTATGCTGAGCAACTATGGGAATAGGCTGAATCATCGGATGGTGAGTTGTAGTAGTAGGCTGTAGAACTGGGATCTAGTCATACTGTGCCCCTTTCTAGGCCGAAGTCTGTGAATCCTCTCGAACCTATGGTCCAGTTGAAGTTCTATTCAGGATCCTTCCTCGGGATATACGCTCTATGAAGCTGAGGATTCTGGACAGAGTATCATGTAACACTAGTGTGTACATGAATTTGGGTGGGGGCTGGACTGGATTTGCCTCCACCGAATGATGCTTGAACCGCTCAACCTCTATATCTGGCTCCAGCACTAGTGCTGTGTCTTGAGTTTTTCCCCGACCTCTATGTTGACCTCAACCTCTGACCCAAGCTTGGGATTTATATGTAGGCGCAAGAGGTCCTCACCCACCCACGGTAGATCTCATCCTCTCCATCTGAGAAAGACTGAAACAAATAAGATTTAGAGATTTCTATTATTAATATCGCACAATTGGAAACAAGAATAATGATTTAATTCCTAACAATGCCCTAGAGACTCCTAAAGATTGGATATGGACGTCATATTACCGATCCATGGGACTCTACTAGACACTTGCTCTTATATTGGTGAGACCGGTAAACCTAAGCTTCGATACCACTCTCTCACGACCCGAACCTGGGCCATAATGACACCTACTATAACCTCCGAGTAGGTAAGCTAGACTACACCCAAAACTTGTAGAAGCCAGTCATTTAATTAAATAATAAAGTAATAGCATAAGAAGGTGAAAGTAGGAATATATATATATATAACATAAGAGATCGATCCAGGGTAAATATGTGCAAATATAATATAAAATATATAAAAGGCCTGAAAGTGACCAAAAATAATGAGCTGACGCTAGACCAATCTTCGGACCTGGTGTCACCTATATAGGAGCTACTAATTACAATAGCTAAAATATATTAATATATATAAACACAATGCAGAACTGACTGTCCAAACTACAAATGCAAGTCAGTACAAAAGATGGAAAACAACAAATCTCTAAACGCAGCAGGACTCACCACTATCCGGATCTGTCACAATAATGGATGATCAACGCGCACTGGGGGTGGCTCAAACTGGGAGTGCAACAAATGATGTAGAAGTGTAGTATAAGTACCAAAACATGGGGTACATAGTAGGTATCATAGGCCGAGTGAGCACCGAAAGAACAAATATATAAATAAGCATCACGATAGTACTAATAATAACATAAGTGTGTCATAAACTAAAACTACGGGTGTATTGGGGTACGAGAATAATATACAACAATCCAAACAGCTCAACAATAAATAAGCACCCACAACAATCAACACAATCACAATATACAGGAATGAACACTAAAGAAGTCCAGAAATAATGAAGCAAATAACCTGAAAGATGTCATGGGCCGCCAGGAATGGCCTTCCAACTTATCAATATAAAGGAACGAACCCGAAAAATATCAGTATGTTACCCCAAATTCACACCTCAAGCTTATCAATAGTATAGCCCGAAGTCAATAAAAGAGCCACCCAGAATCATACCTAGAGCTTATACTTATACTTATTCATTAACCAAAATCTCAGTATTTTCATTATTTCATCTATTTCAAGGGAAAATTTTTGGTTATTAATCAACGGTGAAGCAAACAAGGGAAGTAGCATACCAAATGGTCATGTATATCTCAAACCGGGGGAAATCCCTTCCAAGGGCATCAATTTAATAACCTGGAACTTCTGCATACCAACAACATGACCTCGGGCCTAATATTTCAATTACATAAGCAAGCATACCACAATTATTACCCAAAAGCATGCCAAAAAGGGCTAACATAACCAACCAAGTCAAAAAGCAGCATCCTAAGTTTCAAGTCACCTAGGAGCAATTTTTACGGATACTAAATAGTGCAAACAAGACGAGAAGAACCTAAACTAAGGCTTTAATGGCTAAAATCCAAACTAAATTACCAAAGGTAGACATCAACTCCATATTTTCTCAACAATAATATCAACACCTAGAACCAATCTAATCATGCAATACTACTCATAATAGACAAGTTCTAACCGAGCCAAGTTTAAAGGAAAGAATCCGTAGCCTACATCAAGGCCAAAACCGCACACGAATTGTTAAACTGAAGGTTTTCTTTTTTGAACCGCCTCCAAACTATGTCACTTTATGAATTTATCAAAGAACACATCAAAATAAAGATGATACCCATATTACCACAATTAAAAATGGAATCACAAATCGAGTCAAAATTTGACATTTGGATCCGCATACGAAATTGAAAAACCAACTCTTTAAAAGGAACTTGTTCCCCAAAAATGGGCATAATTCGAGCACCAAAAATGGAAGAATTCGACAAATTTATGCAACACTTACAAAATATTTAGGGTGATAATTGGTTCTTCAATGTCCCCATAAGAATTTCCAATATAATGCAACAAGAATTATTGAAATTGATCAAGAAAAGCTCTCTAATTTGAGGTTTGTATATGTTCAAAATGAAGAATGGAAAGCTGAAAACGGGTCTTTACAGTTCATTGGTGCCAGGTATTTTTCCCTTCACAAATGCAGAGACTAGCTCTTTAAACGCGGAGGTTAGTAAACTTACTCTCCGCGAATGAGGAGGCTAGCTCGCGAATGCAGAGAACTAAGCTAGTGAACTCCTGAACGTGGAGCTCCTCACGTGAACTCATAGAACATACCCTATACCCTCTATAAATGTGGAGTACAACCTTCCAAATCTCTGCGAATGCAACCAAAGGCCCATGATCTTGGAGAAGGAAATTTAGCTGCACCAGCAGCTGAACATCAGCAGTTCACTATGGGGAAAAGTTCCTTGACGGGGGGCTCAAAACTCGTTCGGAACCTCATCGATGCAAACAAACCATGCTACCCTATTAGAAATGACATTTTGGACTCAATGAAATTAATGAAATGACAAACATCAACACTTTTAAGAAAAACACATACAACTCTCGAAAGGCTAAAAACTCAGTCTAAGGACCCCGAGAACCAAACCAAAGGTTTTTTTAGATCATATTCAGTATTTCGAAGCTAATCACATTGATGGAATTTTCATCTAAGCATATTTACCCAAAATATTGACCGAAGTCAAACTTGGCCAAAACTTTAAAGCTAAAATGGCAAAATCACACAAACTCAAGATGAAGGCTCCAAACTGAGCCAACCTTCTTTCTAGACCAAAATGGATCTGGATCTGATGGAACTGTGAGAATTTCCATACTAAGAACGAATATACATATGTTGACTAAAGTCAACTCTTTCACTTTAAACCTCTAAAAAGGAAAAAACTCGCACAAAGCTCACCCAACTATCTTGAGGAGCTTACCACTCATCCAAACACCACATAAAGGCTATAAAGAAGCTACGTGGAGGGGTAAAATAGTAAAAACATGAAAAAGCATGGAAATAAGCATGGAGGTCATTACACTATCCTAAGCTAGCTACGTAATTTATGAGGTTCAATTTGTTTACTACTCTTTCCCAAATCGATGCTCAATACTACTCCCAAAATATAATTTATTATTCTCATTATTCAAGTGAGTGTAATTACTCAATTTAACTTATTTAGTCTCGTTTGGACTTAGCTCAGAACTCAACTCATCTCTTCTCTTTATAGGGTATGAACTCAAATCAAAGATTGCATAAAAATATGAATTAGCTTCTCAACTCAATCTCAAAATAGATGTTTAAAAGTAGTTATTCTCATTCTCAAAATATGATTAAGAGACTCTCAACTCATCTCATGCTCAAAATTTTAATTAGGAGACTTCTCAAACTCAACTCATGCTCAAACTCTTTTCCAACTATAAAATGAAAATACTCATTCTTTAACTCAAAGCTGTGCATAAAATTGTTAAATGCAAGATAAAATATTATTCATTTGAATGCAATCGTGAATCTATTATCTCAAAACTCAACTCAATAAATTATAATTAAACATGTAGTATAACTCAATAGGAATTACATAAATAACCCAAGAATTCAGTTTAATGGAATAGAAACTCAAGCTCAAAGATTAACTTGAATGTAGGAATATGTAGGGCACGAGGATGAACTTAGTCCATCATTCTGATAGCCTTACATACTTGGAACGAAGATTATCTAAAAGAAATCAAAGACTTGGCTTGAAACTCTTGAACCCTAGCTCTTTTTCTTCTCTCCAGTCCTTGCTCTCAAAAGTTCTAAGTGATAATGTGAGAAAACCTTCTTTGGGTACTGATAAGGGACTAATTTTAGTTTGAAATGGTTGGGTTAAGTTTGAAAGAGGTGGGAAAGACCAAACTAACCCTTATTAAATTGGATCTGGTTGCTACAGATGCCTTTCTATAGACCGTAGGAACTCCTACAGACCACAGAAGCTTACTCATAGGAACCTTTGTCCAAAATAATAATAGATTGGAACTTGCACTAGGGGTTTACGACCACCCTTCTATGGGTCGTAGGCCTTAGGATGAGTCATAGGGACTAACTCGTAGGAGCTTAAGGCACTCGCTTGGGTTTCTAATATTGGAACCACAGACCCCTTCCTACGGGTTGTAGGACTGTCTATAAATTCTCTTTCTAACTCATAGGTAGGGTTCTACACACCTAAGAGATATTGAGTCTCTGAGCCCTACCAACGAGCCTCTCCTACAGTCTTGTAGTAACTCTTATGAGATGTAAAAGCCACTCATAGGGAGGGTTAAAGAAAATTAAATATTTCTAAGTATTGGGGTAACCTTCAAATGGCCACCTGTGATCCGTATACCCTCTTATGGTTTGTAGGTGCCATTCGTGGGCACCCGATAGTCTAATCTTCATGCTTTTTCTTAGGTTTTCTCTTGGTCCTCAGACTTGGTCTAGGCTAGATTAGTATGGGGTATTACACCTTGAGACTGTCTTGGTAGCTATTCAGAGTCAGTTTACAGGCTTCATCTACTAGACATAGACAGAGTTGGAGTTATTTTTAGTTTAAGAGATCATGTTTTAAAATATCCATTTATTTATATACTTGAGTATTTCAGATTTATTATTTGAGAAGAATTACTTATATTGTTATACATGTCTATATGAGTTGTATTTCCTATGAGTTAACTCTTCCACTTAGTATTGAGCCATACCAAGGCTTTTTTGGGAACCAACAATAGTTTTTGAGTGCTAGCCATGCCTAGGGTGTAGACTTGAGGCATGAAAAACTTAGAATTAGAGCACAAAGTTTAAGGGTCCTAGGATGTCTATGAAGTCGAGTCTAGTAGAGTACTTCTTATCGGTATGATGTACACCACATCTATAAAGGAGAGGATAAAGGACTTTATAAATTATTTCACTTCTTTCAACCCCAGTTCGTGCGATAAATTTTAACTCTATAAAATCTCCTCCTAACTCGTGCATTTCATATTTTTAGATCATGGGTTCCAAATGCACTTTGAGTCAGAGGAACATCGTTGAGAATGAGATTCCACCACCATCTGGAATGTAGACCCAAAATTGAGCTCGAGAAGCTAATTATAAGATTGGGACCCAAAAGGTTCCGTAGACAACTCAGCCTACCATGACTTCTGAGGCAAATATTAGAGGAGCAATTCCCATGGTCACCCAATTGATGGCTTCCCAATCTGGTCGATAGAGCAACCCAGTCCCTAGCTCTATTTCTCAAGATACATCTTCTTCTATGAGTGTTAGAGAATTTCTAAGGATGACCCACCAGTCTTCACTGGATCTACAGTTGAGGAGCATCCCTATAACTTCATCGATGAGATGTGGAAAATCCTCAAAGATATGGATGCGACAAATGTTGAGGGAGTTAAGCTTATTTCCTATAATCTCTAGGATGTTACAAATGTCTTGTAAAATTTGTGGGAGGAGATTCATGGTAAAGATGCTCAGCCTACAGTTTGGACGAGTTTAAGAATGCATTCTATACCACCTTTTTCCATGAGAGCTGAGGGAGGCAAAAATTAAGGAGTTTGTTAATCTGAAGCAAGAGGGGTTGACTGTGAAATAGTACAACCTTAAGTTCATCCATTTGTCCAAGTTTGATCTAGAAATGATTCCGGATGTGAGAGTAAAGATGAAGAAGTTTGTCTTAGGACTAGGCAAGAACATGAAGAAAGAGTGTCAGGCTGCATTATTGGTTTTAGATATAGAAACCTCTGTACTTATGGTGTATGATCAATAGGTTGAGGAGAATAAGAGAAAGGATAGGGAGGAGCACAAGACTAAGAAAACCAAATCTATAGGTAATGAGTCTAAGCACAATAGAATGGTAATGTCAATCACTCTTTCTTTCAGAGGAGGTCTTCTAGCTATGCACCATTATTAGCGAGTGAAACTGCAGTGAACAACTAGAATGACCAGAGATCTTAGAGAAACTAGAACTTCAGAGCTCAAGGCTCTCAATCTCAACATAGTATGACTCAAGGTTCTTCATGCTAGCCGCCTTTGTGGTATGTGTGGTAGATTGTATTTGGGAGAGTATCATGATGGTAAAAATGGTTGCTACAAGTATGGAAAATAGGTCACTTTATGAGAGATTGTCCATCAGATAGGCAAAGTAATGGGGAAATATGGTCAAATCTTCTTCAGTAGCACCATCAGATAAAGGTAACCAGAGAGTACTACTTCAGAGGCAAGCGGAGATTCAAACCCTCTATATGCTATGGCTAATCGCGAAGGCCAAGAGAACTCACCAGATGTTGTCACCTGTATGCTTCGAGTCTTTTATTATGATGTTTATGCATTACTTATTTCAAGAGGAGCTTTGTCTTTCATGAATACTTATATGGCTATTAAGTTTGGGATCCATCCTGAACATCTTTTAGAGCCGTTCAGTGTCTCTAATCCTGTTGGTGAGTCTATTCTAGCTAAGAGAATCAATCAAGATTGTACAGTATCCATCTTTCATAAATATACTTCACAAGACTTAGTTGAGTTAGAAATAATAGACTTCGATGTCATTCTTGACATAGAATGGATTTATGCTTTTTATTCCTCAGTTGATTATAGAACTTTAGTTGTCAAGTTTTAATTTTTGAATGAGCCAGTTATTGAGTAGAAGCATAGTCTAGTAGTGCCTAAGGGTTAATTCATTTCATAACTTAAGTCCAGGAATTTAGTCTCTAAGGAGTGTATCTAGCACATTATTCTAGTTTGAGATAGTAGTGTGAAGACACCATTCCTGCAGTCAGTTCTAGTTGTAAATGAGTTTACTAAAGTCTTTTATGAGGATTTACCTATAATCCCTCCCCATAGAGAGATAGCCTTCAGAATCTCTATTCCACCATGTAGAATGGCTTTAATTGAGTTAAAAAAGTTAAAAAAATAGTTGAAAATCTCTTTGATAAGGGATTCATTAGGCCGAGTGTCTCACCTTAGGGCATTCCTGTCTTATTCATGCGAAAGAAAGATGATTCCCTTAGAATGTGTATTGACTACTGTTAGTTGAACAAGGTTACCATAAAGAATAAGTTCCCTTTTCTGAGAATAATGACCTATTCGACCAACTTTGGGGTCCACTTGTTTCTCTAAGATAGACCTCAGATCAGGCGATCATCAGTTGAAAGTGAGAGAAAGTGATATTCCAATGACAACCTTCAAAACCAGGTATGATCATTATAAGTTCCTAGTTATGTCCTTCGGTTTGACTAACACTTCTACAATATTCATGGACCTCATGAATGGGAGTGTTCAAGCAGTATCTAGACATGTTTTTTATTGTGTTTATCAATGACATTCTGATCTACTTTAGAAATGAGGAGGAGCATGCCAACCATCTTAGAATTATTCTTTTAACTTTTAATGACCGAAAATTTTATGCTAAATTATTGAAGTGTGAATTTTGGATTTCATATATTGCATTCCTATGCCGTATTGTTTTTGGTAACGGTATCCGAGTAGATTTGCAAAAGATTGAGGTAGTTAAGAACTAGCCCATATCCATGTCTCCAACATACATAAGGTATTTCTTGGGTTTGGATTGTTACTATATGAGTTTTGTGAGTAAATTTAATCAATATTGTGTCCATTGACTAAGTTGACTCAGAAAAAGACTAAGTTTCAATGGTCAGATGCTTGTGAGAAAAATTTTCAAGAATTGAAAATGAGATTGACTACTATTTCAGTCTTATCCCTGCCTAAGGGAATAAAATATTTTGTGATCTATTTTGATGCATCCTGAGTTGGACTGGGTTGTGTGTTAATGCAAAGAGGTAAAGTCATAGCTTATGCTTCCAGAATACTTAAGATTCACAAGAGAAATTATCTGACTCATGATCAAGTGTTGGTAGAAGTAGTATTTGCTTCTCAAGATTTGGCATCATTATCTTTATAGTATGCACGTAGATGTGTTTACTGATCACAAGATCTTGTAATATATGTTTAGTCAAAAGGTGTTGAACCCGAGGTAGAAGAGATGACTTGAGTTGCTCAAGGGTTATGACATAAGCATTCTCTACCACTCAGATAAAGCTAATGTTGTTGTTGATGCTCTTAGTAGGTTATCTATGGGAAGTACTACTCATGTTGAGGAAGAAAAGAAAGAGTTGGCTAAGAAAGTTCATAGACTTACACATTTGGGAGTTCAGCTTGTAGAATCAGATAAGGGTAGTGTCACAGTTTAGAATGGGGATGAGTCTTCACTAGTTTTGGAAGTGAAAGAAAAGCAAGACCACGACCCTATTCTACTTCATTTGAAGGAAATTATTTACAAGCAGAAAATGATGGATTTCACCAAAGGGGAAGATGGTGTGTTGAGGTATCAAGGCATATTATGTGTTCCGAATATTGATGGACTTCGAGATAGAATAATGACAGAGATTCATAGCTCTAGATGTTCAATTTATTCAGGCTCCACCAAAATGTATCATGACTTGATATAAGTCTATTGGTGAAATGGTATGAAGAGAGATATTGCAGACTTTGTTTCTAAGTGTCCGAATTGCCAACAAGTAAAAGTTGAGCATCAAGGCCTTGTGGTGTAGCTCAGAATATAGAGTTGCAAGAGTGGAAATAGGAGGTGATGAATATAGACTTCATTACAGGTTTACTGCGACCCCACAAGAAGCATGACTTATTTGGGAGATTGTGGATAGGATGATCAAATCAATCCACTTCTTGCCCGTTAAGACTCCAGATTCAATAGAAGATTATTCTAGATTGTATATTCGAAAGATAGTCTGCCTTCATGGAGTTACCTTGTCTATCATTTTAGACAGAGGTGCTCAATTCACTTTTTATTTTTGGAATTTATTTCTGAAAGGTTTAGGATCAAAGGTAAATATTTGTACTGCTTTCCATCCTTAGATAGATGTCCAAGTAGAGCATATAATTTAGACTCATGAGGACATGTTTAGAGCTTGTGTCATTGACTTTAAAGGTAATTGGGATGACCACTTTCCTCTTATTGAGTTTGCATACAATAATTATAATTTAAGTATTCAAATGGCTCCTTATTAGGCTCTTTATGGGAGGAGATATAGATAGTCTATTAGTTGGTTTGAAGTTGGTGAAGCTGAATTGATATGGCCAGACTTAGTTCATCAAACTATGGAGAAGGTGAAAATCATTCAAGAGAGCTTGAAAACCATGAAAAGTTGTCAAAAATCCTACAATGATGTTAGGAGAAGAGACTTAGAGTTTGCGGTGAATGATTGGGTGTATTTGAAATTTTCACCTATGAAGGGGGTTATGAGATATGGGAAGAAGGTCAAGCTTAGTCCCCGTTATATTGGTCCCTATGAGATTATCAAGAGAGTTGGTAATGTCTCTTATGAGTTGGATTTACCATCAAAGTTAACCTCCATTCATCCAGTGATTCATATTTCAATGCTTAAGATGTGCTTAGGAGATCCTTCACTCATAGTTCCTATAGAAAATATTGGTATGAAAGATAGCTTGTCTTATGAGTAGATTCCTGTCCAAATTCTTGATTGCCAAGTTTGTAAAGTAAGAACCAAAGAAGTCTCTTCAGTTTAGGTGTTGTGAAGAAATCAATATGTTGAGGAGGCTACATAGGAAGCAGAGGAGGATATAAAAGCAAAGTACCCACATCTATTCGTTCCTCCAAGTGTTGATGATGAAGGTAATTTTCCTATTTCCTATCTCAGAGTTTATACCTTCTTGAGTAAATAAGTAGTCATAAATGAGTTTGAGTCTTCGAATTCTTGCATTGTATTTGTGCCTTGAGTAAATTCTTAGCTTGGTCATCATTCGAGGATGAATGATTCCATGGGGGAGATATTGTAACACTCCATATTATTCTAACTTTGATTAGTTTTGAGATTCCTGAGAAAAAAGTTGAGAAATCACTATCTAGTAGGGGCACGAGTGTCACTTATGACCCATAGAATGTTCCACGAGTCATAAGATGACTCGTAGACCCCACCAGGACTTGGTGAAAGATTTTAAGTGTCGACCCATTCTTTGAGCCATAGTTATGGACTGTATAATACCTTATGACCCATAAGGTCTCTTTATAGACCTAGTGACACATTCTAGTAGCTACTAGAATGTGCACCAATATCGCACAAGAGGGTCCTACAACCCGTAACAAGTTCTACGGATTGTAGGACGATCGGTAGTCCGTAGCCCCAACTCCTTTAGTGGAGTCCTACAAGCAACATTCATGAACTGTCTTAAGGTCTACGAACCATAGAAGAATGGTCTAGATCTACCAAGTCAATTTCCAGAAAGCCCAAGTTTTGGCACTCAGTTCCTACGACCAACCTTCTACATTCAGTAGAAAACTCTACGGTCCGTACAAGGACCCATAGACGGCCAAAAGACAGATTTAATAAGGGGTAGTTTGGTATTTTTTCACATTTCCCAAATCAAAATCCTGATGTTTTGGGACTAAAATAAGTCCCTTATCACTACCCAACAATGAAATTTCTCTCATTATTACTTAGAATATTTTGAGAGCAAGGATTGGAGAGGAGAAAAGCTAGGGTTCAAGCGTTTCAACCAAGTTCTTCAAGTTTTGCTTAGTTCATTGATCTTCCAGGTATGTAAGTCTAATCACAATGTTGGATTGAATTCTTCCTCATGCCCTACATCTTTGCTCAGTCAAATATTGAGTTTGAATTTGGGTTTACATCCCATTAAATTGAGTTTTGAGTAATTTATATAATCTCTTATTGGGTTCTCTATGTATTTATTCCTATTGTGATGATTCCGATGATTTGAGTTCTAATTATCATTCATGTTTTTATTTATGTGAACCGTAGTTGAGTACAATTAAATTTCTTATTTGACATAAAAGAATTATATATTTCATCTTTTTATTGAGAAAGAGTTTGAGCATGAGTTTGAGTTTGAGGAGTCTTTCATTCAATGATTTTGAACATAATCATGATTGAGTCCAAATGAGTTTGAGTAATAATGCATTTAAATATTTATTTTGAGGCTAATTTGAGAAGTTAAAGCAGTATTTTATGCATTTATTGGGATTTAGAAAGTATAATTATTTTAAAGAGAATAGTGAGTTGAGAAGAGTTGAGCTAATTGAGAAAAGTCCAATGAGACTAATTAAGTTTAATTTGAGTACTTACACCCACTTGAGAATATGAGCATACTAAATTTGTTTTGGGAGTAGTATTGAACACCAATTTAGGTAAGAGTATAAGCCAACTCAAACCCCATTAACTTCATAGCCAGTGTAAGATAGGATTATACCGTTGGTTTGGGAGACTTATCACTTTAGTCCCTAATACAGACTTTTATTAGATCCATGAAATGTGTTGCATTTCTTACCTTGGCAAGATATTGGATGGTTGCGGCAAGAACAACAGTTCATTGTATTATCACAAGGCTTATAGTAATGGTTGTCGGTAAGAGAAACTCCACAAAGAGTAAAATACTATTTTATACTAAGTTGCATTACTTAATCATATTTTGCAAATCATTGTCTATTTCATATATTGCATGCTTTGTTGAGCAATTATTCTATTGAGTTGAGTTGAGTATTATTGAGTAAGTTTCTTTTCAACTATTTTATATACGCATATTTCATGTACTGACGCCGTTAGAGAGGCTGCATTATTTTATGATGTAGACACAAGTGAAGGAGTGTCACGACCCAAACCCATAGGCTGTGACTAGTGCTCGAGCTAGACACTCGTATACATGTCTGTTAGACATCATCAAACTGAAACCAAATACCTTATGGAGACTTTTTGAAAACATGACATCATTTTAAGCATTTCATACATGTGTCACGGTAACCATTCTCCTAAGGAGTCACAATCAATTAAAACATCATCATACACGAGACGACAAGGCTGTCACTACAAATGGGAATGTCCCAACATATAAGTCATATAGGCACAACCGAACACATATACACACAACTTACACATATGTCTACAGACCTCTAAGAGTATCAACATCATCATATGGTGGGAAAGGGTCCCACCATACCCTGAATAAATATATATATACATCAAAAGGGTCTGTACCAAACGTCTAGGCTCCGAGATAAAGGAGCACTCCAAGACAGCTGAATAGGAATCCTAAGCTGGCGGATCACCAAAGTGAGTGTCTGTACCTATAGGAATGAAATGCATCCCCCCAGACAAAGGGGTTCAGTACAAAATATGTACCGAGTATATAAAGTATGCGATATCATAAGAAAGATGATAAATAAAGTAGAGAGTCCAGGAGATAAGTACCATAATCAAGAACTCACTGTACCTGTGCCTTATGAAATAAATCATGGATATCATTATCATATACTTTACCTGGCCGATTATGGGACTCAGTGCCATAATTATATCATCATATACATATACTATATCGTACCTGACCCTCTAATAAGGGACTTGGTGAATAAAGTCATGCACACGTATACCATACCCGACCCATCGTGGGACTCGGTGCTATAACCTATCATTACATTATCATATTATCATATAGCGTACTCGGCCCTCTAGTGAGGGACTCGGTGGATAATGTAGTAAAATGCACGTGATAACATACCTGGACCGAAACTCAGTGAAAGATGTAATAACAGTATGCATGACCAGAGTAGTGAGTAACCATATGCATTTAGATCATCATTTGGGACTCAATAGTTAAGTAGGTTAATTAATACTTGAGTATTAGGGCGATAGTCATGTTCATCACTCTTTGAATGTCATTATGAACTATATTAAATAAAGCCTCAGGGGTCATAGACACGTATCAAGATAATGCGAGACAGCTTATGAAAGTTAAGGACATTAATCATTATAGGGTCTTTAAGAATAGGGACTTTCACATACCAATGATTGTCCAATGTATAGAAGACTCATAGGAAGTAGCTCAACTACTTTAAGAGTCTTAACGTCAAGAAGTGAACAAGAATCATGAATCATACTCGGAACTTATGAATGGAATTACCCCAAAGCTCATATTGTATATCGCTTATATCTAAGACATGCCAAAATAAAGAAGGGATTGCTTCACATACCTTTAATGCTTATCCGTAACACAATACATATACGCTGTCCGTAGTGTCAACCTATATTAAGACGTTAAGCACTATGGTTAAGCTATAGAAAGGCATAAAATGTATTGTATCGATAGTAGGTTATTTCTAGATAATCGAATAGCACCTCCCCTACGTCGCTTACTCTCCTCATCTCCAAGCCAGCCATACAACCACCAAGTAGCATCAACAATCACACGTTACAACCAACCCTTAAAACAATTACAACTCCAACTTGGAATATCAAAGTCTTCCATTCTTATTATATAATCATCCATGATAATAACATCAACATTAATTGTAATTAATTCAATCATTTCTAGATTAAGGCATCCCATTAATTACTATTAACACAATGTAAGTTTTAAATCTTAGTTCCTCAAACCGATAAGAACAACAACACACCCAAAGTAGCCCCCAACTAACAATGCAAAGAGATATCCGATAATCTCACGAACACCTACGAACATACCAAACAAACCATCCACTTTTATTATACATTACTTAACACATTATTTTTTTCCAAATTCATGAGTTACACCAACAACTATACAACAACATCATCATTTATTTAAGGGCAAGAAAACTATGTGAACATCACTATAATCCTTACAACAGCCCACAAACAAATTTAACTTCAACTTTAACCACTAAGTACCTTCTTTAACATCATAAAATACATAAAAATAACAATTAAAATACTAAGCAAAATCAATTCACCATCTTCTACACCAAACAGCCCCCTGCAGCTTCAACCATGCTTCTATATCAACACACATAATTTCATGGATTTAATTTATATTTACACACTTTCAACACATCTAAACCCTTACTAAAATGTGTAAAAAGATAATCAGACCTTACCTTAATAATTTGACTCCTACTCTTGGTTAAAACTTATAGATTACACGTTAGACCTTCTTTCTGCCCCAATGATTAGTTCATGTTGTTAATCACCTCCAATCAGTTGAAAATACCTTATAAAATTAATTTATGGATCATAATTTGGGAGCTCACTTTGCTTCAGCCATGACTGTGAGTTTCCATGGCTTGGACTCTCTTTCTTTCTCTGTAGATTGTGTTGAAGAAAAATGACTAAATGACTAGCTAATTAGTCATCAACCAAGCTTATATAAGCTGCCTTAGGGGTGGGACATGTGTCCACCCTTATGACATGTGTCTATAGTTGGCATGTGTCCTACTATCATCCACACTCCAATCAGATTCTTCCACGTGTCATGGTGGGGCCCACTTAGTAGTCTAATTAAGTTAATTAATCATAATTAATCACTAATCCCTACTTAATTCCTGCTAAAAGTTTGTAAGTAGTTGCCTCACATACTTTCCCTTTTCATAAAATGCAGCACACATATTCCAAGTAGGTGCATCACCTACTTGTTCTTCTAGTAGGTTAGCAATTAGTCTTCCCTTAAGAACCGGTGTGATCCTTGCTGTTTAAGCTAGATGTGTAATCAAGTAGCTTAATTATATAAGACATCCAAACTAGTAGCTTAAGCAAGTAGGTTGATTACTATGACAAATTATTTGGCCTCAAACTCCTTTCAAACCATTCCAACCTATTTCAATCCATCACCACTCACATGGAACTAGTCTATGCAAAATATGAGGCACTACATCCTCCCTTCCTTAGAATCATTTGATAACGTCATGGATAACATGGATCACATGACAACTTTAGAGGAGCTTAAAAACATTTCAGTGTACAAAAGTACAGGATATAACACGGAGATCCTCAATAGGCACATCATTAAAGATCAGTTTTCATTCAACTTTTGGTGAGTCTTTTTTGCATTTGGAGGAGCTTTAAGTCATTTCATTCAATTATTATTTATTAGTATTTTGAGGTAGCCATAGGTCTATGACGATAGCTATTTAGAGTTAGTTTAGAGGCTTCATAAACTATATATAGACAGAGTTGAAGTTGTTTTCAGTTTCAAAGATCACATTTTAAAATATCCATTTATTTATACACTTGAGTATTTGAGATTTATTATTTGAGAAGAATTACTTATATTCTTATACATGCCCATTTGAGTTGTATTTGTGCGAGTTAAGTCTTTCGCGTAGTAGTGAGCCAGGCTAAGGCTTCATTTAGGAACCAATAATTGTTTCTCATTGCCAGCCGTGCCTAGGGTGTAGACTCGGGGTGTGACACACTCATCCACAAATTTAAGTAAAAACTCAAGTGGATCCCTATAAGCTTGATGAGTACACATAAAGACTAAGAATATTACCAAAAGAGCTCAGGATATTCCATGTTGATTGGCCATTTTTGGACTTGAACATTGGTTAAGGTACCTCAAAGAACCCAAATAGAATCACCAGGTCAGGGCTCAAATCCAACAAAGAAGGGTGATGCCCGGACTATAACCGAGGCTAATAAGGGTAGTACTCAGATTGAATCGAGGTTAGTTCGGATACATCAAGACTCTAACTATAGATGAAAATGTATGACAAGAGTCCAAAATGTCTAAGAAATAATTGGACCCGACCTTGAATCTGCAACAATGTGAGCAACCAAGGAGAGCATCTCATGCCGATTTCCATCAATAAATCACTCCAAGCTTGAACCACATCCAATTACCATAGATCAATAGATATTTGAAAATATAACCAAATGATCACTGAGCCTAAACATCGAGGGAAATATGGATGATAGGTCATAAGAGTTAATGCTTAGCTGTGGCTCAACTATTAGACTTTAGTATGCTTTATCAATCTACAAGGTGCTAAGCCGTGTAAAGTGACGTCGATTGAATCTCTAAGCCCTATCGACTCCCAAATATGCAAGTCTAGGGAAAGCACTAGTCTACACCTAGACTAAGGCCAAACATGCTCTCAACATCAATAAAAAATGAGAACTATTCATTCTATAAGGTAAGGATGATCGTAAAAGAAGAATAGCATGCCAACAAGTCTCGAAAATACCTAAAATAAGCCTAGGACATAATATCTAAGTAAATAAGCATGATCAAATAGCTACCCAAACCAAATTCCACCTAATCAACATATATTTATGTTCTCAAGCTCATCTAAAGGAAGGGAAACCGTAGCCTACCTCAAAGCAGACCTCACACTTTCTTAATTCACAACTCTAGATCTTTTTCCTTCTGAATGACCTTTGAATCCTATCACACTATCAAAAATAGGATCATAATATCAAGATGATTGTTAAGACACTAAAATCACGTTATTCAGAGATGGACCTAAAATTAAAATGAGATTGTGGGACCCACATGGGGAATCCCAACATTTACTCCATAAAAAGGTTCATTTTACCTCCCCAAACTTGTGTTCCAAAATGAAATACAATTCGGGGCTCAGAACGCAGATTCAACCACATGCACCGAAATTACCATTAAAGCAAAGACAAGAGGGCTGACAGCCCCTTTGGAGTGAAATTTATCTAAAATGAAGAATCTAGTACTATGCAATTACTCCAATGCGTTCCCATGAACTTCATAACCATATTGATCTTTAAATCTCCCAATTCGGACCTCTATAACTCTCAAAATCGTTAAAGGAAATATTTGCACTGTAGTTGATCACATCTGTCCTTTAAATTAAAAGACCAGACACAGTAATCTTTGCGATCGTGGAGGAAATCCTGCGGAGGTCTACCCAGCATATCCTTTGTGAATATAAAGGATAGCCTGTGATCACATAAGGCAATTGACCAATCTTTCACGAATATGACAAGAATCTCGCTAACGCACAAGGCAAGGGGCAAAATACAGAGGCCATCTGCCATGGCCATCATGAATGCGGCAAACGGGCTTGCATATGCAAAGGAGAAAAAGGCTTGCATCAACTGATGCACATCAACTATTTTTAGCCAAATTCAAAATCTCTGAGGGTATGCTCGGGATTCATTCGAAACTCTATTTGTAAAAAAATATGCTATCCTATTAAATTTGGCATTCAGGACTCAATGAAGCCTTCAAAACTTTTAGTTGAGGTCATCGTGATGAAAAATGGGTCCTACACTCAAGCTTCATTTTAGCCAATATCTATAATGAGGGTCTAGATAGCTTAGAAGCCTCATGATCCGCACGAAAGGTCCCTTTAAACTAAACTCGATGTTTTAGAGCTGGTAGAACTGTCAAAATGGCATTCTGAGTCCATTTACATGAATTTTTGACCAAAGTCACTATTTTAAGTTTTAAAAGTTTAAAAACATAGAAACTTACATAATAATCAAATGAACGACTAGATGATCGAACTGTCAGTTCAAATAAGTCATAAATATAGGGTCACTATAGGAAAATCTCTAAACAAAAAAGAGAACGCAATAAATAAAAAATGACCTAAAAGGTCATTACAAGTTACCTGGTACATATTGCTGGTGGGAGATTGAAGGTATACCGTAAAATTAGTAGAGGTGCGCACATGTTGATATGGATACCACAACTATTAAAAAAACCCTTAAAAGCCTCTTTCCTTTCAATTAGCTCCTTAGAACAGTTAGAAACTTATATATCCACCGAAAACAGAGCCCCAAGAAAACTTTTGTTTTAATGCAATATTTTTTCTCAACCAAAATATGTGAATCAAGATCTTCTTATTGAGACCTATAGGTTTCTTAATGTATTTTGGATTAATCAATAAATTAGAAATAAAAAATAATGCATGATTATGAGCATAAAGTTTTTTTGGAGTCAAGGATACCTTCAGTATGTGCTAACAAGTGTAATTATATAACTTAGCGAGAATGTTGGAGTAACTTGAAAATTAGAAGAATGAAGAAAAATTTTATGTTTTAGGACTTAAAAAAGAGTTGTAAGTTGCATAGTCATAGCTCCATAATAAACGCTCAATTATGTCCTATTTTTCATGGCATAGGCAGTTGTATGCAAAACAGTACCCAACTTTAATGGTCAGAGCCAAACCACAAGATTTGAAGAAGAAATTTCTCTCAAACTAGAAATTATCAATATTGAGTACCAAAATAGGGAATCAACACAAATATCGTAAGGCCCTAGAAGTTGGAAAGTTGAAATGAAAACAAAGAAATGCAAAAAACTCTTTTGGTGTAGCTTTAACATTCCATGAGTCCATTCACAGACCATTTAGGCTTATATAACTTGTGAAGATTCCCGTGGATAGAGCCTGGGGTGTTAGAAAATTCAAGTTGGGACTATGAGTGGCTATACGATCCATGAAGAAGTCTACAGATCATAGATTATTTTGTAAAAAAACTTCTGAGATGTAGGAGGGAGTTGAATTCTTGGGAATGTTCTACGGACCGTGGTCTATTTTATAGACTGTAGGAAGGTCTGTAGACAATACCACCTGACTTGGGAAAGTTTTGACCCAAAGAACCTTTATGAGAGGCTATACAGCCTATGTAAAGTTCAATGAGCTATAGACCCCATCGTAGAAAAAGATCGTTAGTGATTTGTTTGGGTTTCCCTCAACAAAAACCTATATGGTCCATATAGTGTTCCACAGACCGTAGAAGGTGTTCATGGAACCTGTGCGACAATGTTTCTTCTAAGGTCATTCCTTACATTTCCCACGCATTTAATATTGAAGCAAGGACGTTTTTGGGCTATTTTCCCAATACATATAACTTCCCAAATCCTTCAAATTTTCCTTCATTCTCTCTTAACACTCAAAAATCTTCTCCCTAGAATTCTCTCCAAGGTTCTTCTCCAAGTGAAAGAAAGGGTTCAAGCTTCAAGCCCTTTCATCTCCATTGATTTTAGGGCCTTGATTATCCAGACATGTGGGAATTCACCAATGAATTTCTTTCATTCATTGGATCCTTAAAGAATCTCAGCTTTCAAGTTCAATTACACCCTATTCAATGAGGGTTTCATGTCAATTCTTCAAGGGTCTCTTCTACGTCAGTTTAATTGATATTATTCTATCTCATTATGCATAAATTTACTATGATACATGATTTTCAATTTATTTTACATGTATCCATGCATTAGGTCTATAATTTTCAAGTATGAACTGTGAACTATGATCATGAAATTTATGAAGGATCTACAACTGTTTTATGGAAGTAATGAATTATATTTCAAGGATTTGAAGTATGTATCAGTGAATTGTGAAAGGACCAAATGAAATCATGATTTATCTCCTTAGAAATGTAAATGTCTAGCTGAATTATGTTATGAATCATAATTTAAAAGAGCTACTCTTATATGATTTTATAATGTGGATTGGTAGATGATTATTGTCTTTCCTAATGATATGTTAATAATTAATTTTTATCTATTCCGTTGACTTAGCACTGAGAGGGCTTGAGGTGGAGGCTTGGTAAAGGAATCTCTAATAGAAACCTCTAGCCCCAAACTACGTGCTCCCATAAGTTCTCTTCAATGACTTCAGTAGTGTATACACAAATAGCTCATAATGATAATAATATGGAGTCTACCTTGGCAAGTAGCCTCTTCTTTTTTGGTGTAAGAGTTACACTGGGATTCCATATTATAGCTCATCTAGTCTTATTTTTAGTTATGATCCATATCCCACAAAATAACTATATTTTCTTACAACTCGTAAATGATGTCTTTTATGATGCATTGACCTTATGCCATGATTTTATGATTTACTTCATGATTTTCAAGATATTTTAATCATGCATATCATGTTCATGTTTATTGTGTCCTTTGATTCAAGTTATTCATATTTTTCACATACTTAATACATTTTATGTACTAAGACATACTTTTGCCTATATTATTTCACAATATAGGTCTCGACATTTCTTCCCATCCACATGGCTGGTTCTGGTTCCATCTATGGTTGCTAGTATTTGGTGAGTCCTCCTAATTCGGGAGCGAACCCTTATATCATTTTCATATGTTTAGACTATTTCCTTTATATGTTTTGGGTGATCTAGGGCTTGTCCTATTCCCCATCTATATAGTAGAGGCATTGTCAGAGTAGAAGAGTATGTTTCATTCATTTCAAATACTGTGTTTTCATTTTACTTATATCAATATTTCAATGTTTAAGACTATCTTCTACATTTAGGAGTTTCCTTAATTATTTTATTATATATGTCATGCTATGTATGCAAAGAGGCTTGGTTGGAGTCCTCCTAAGGATTCTAATCATTGTGTCATGTCTAAAGTCTAGATTGAGATGTGAAAAATATGATCAACGAAGATAAAATAAATTACAATAGGATTTTTACACAATAGGTAAAGATTAATCACAACCATATCAATTGATACATGGATAACATTTGGTCTAGGATGCAATTGACATTTTTCGAATTATCAAATTCTTATCCTTAAATTCTCATGAACACCTAGACCTATACTAATAAAACACTAAATATTGCTTGAGTATATAACTATTCCTAGTTCATATCATTAAATAAAATAAAATTAATTGGATTATCCTATCTCTAGCTCAAATCCATAGAGTAATTTCACCAAGTCCTCATTATTGAGTCTTACCCAACTCCATTTTACTTTCTAAAGCTAAAATGGTGTTAGAGAGCTCAATCAATATTTGCAACCACTGATTTTAGATTAAACCTTTAAGATAACAATATATCCATGTTTTAAAACTAATTAATCAATATTGATTGAGTTTTACACCCTCTTCTTGCACACATACCCCTAGTTATAGATTTAGCTACTTATAATCAAATAAATAGAGATAACACCCATGTATGAGTACTCCATTTCAATAAAAATTAATTAACTTCATGGAGGAATATTCTAAAAATTTAAAAGAACAACCGTTAGAGGGAAAAGACTTAACCACTCTACCGCGCGACATAGCTCATGAAAGAAGTGATACTTTTCCTAAGATGTTTCGTAGCCTCCTATTCATGGATGTGGCGCGCTTCACACCAATGAATAAGACTCTACTTAATGAGGCATGTTAGACTCCCTACAACTCTTCTAAATTTTGTGCTCTGATACCAAGTTTATCATGGCCTAACGTAGGGCCTAGTCGTAACACGACGATCAGGATGTGAGGGACCCAACTATAAGCCATCTTAGCCTGCATCGCATATATAAGGTAAAGAGCAATATAAATATGAGCGAAAGTAATCATTAATTAGAGAAAGGGAGTAAGGGAAATCAACTCTATAAACTTCCAATCTGGACTACACCAATGAATATCATCTAAATATGCCTCTAGTCTAATCCTTGACGGGGGCTTAGGGCAATCTCCTAGCTTACCCTAACTATAGAAGAAACTGAAAACAATAGTAACATGAATAAAAGCCTTATCCTCATTAGAATAAGGACTCACCAACTTCTTTGAAATCTAAAGGAATCTCTAGCCATGGGTAGGATGATCGTAAGTGTTGTCCATTCCTACATTATGAGACAATGTAAGAAAAATATGCATTAGTATATTTTAATGTGCGAAGTATGTTAGGTATGCATGAAAAAGTAAAAGAACGTAATCAATAAGCCATAATATGCATGACCAATCATAATGAACATGAGTATAGCTTAACAACAATTTAAAACATATGGAACTCATGGTCAATGCATACCATAAGAACTTCAACTTCTAACTCATAGCTTGACATCTCATAACTTTAACTTGAACTTGTGTGTGATAGGACATTTAACTGACAACTTCCAGCTATTACTTGGAATCCAATGACTCCTGTATTGAGACAAGCTGATGACTCTTGCATCAAAATAGGGGAGGCTACTTTTTCAGGGCATACTCCAAAGGTAACTCAACTCAACTCAACTGGACTACATGGATCCACTAGCTAGGCGATGGAGGCAACCTACGTGGGCAACATAGTTTGGGACTTTAGGTTTCTACTAGGATTCCCTTGGATAACAAACTGCGTTATCCGACCAACCCCACCTAGAAGTCCTCTCGGTTCTTAGTCAATATACCAACAGAAACTCATTAAAACATAATCATAACATAGTAGGGAAAAATAGTAACTGCCTACCAATTCATCATTAAGACATATTAGGAATAGCTCATCAACTTAGTGATTCATAAGAATATGTAACTTCGATGAGAATTGTCCTTATGACCATCTTTAAAACATCTTGTGATGGTAACTCTGATCTTGGAGTTCTAAGGTTGATGAGGATTCCCAAGATTTTATCGATAGCATCCATAAGATTGTTGAGATCTTGGAGATTAGCTCGGTTGAAAGGGTGAAGTTGTCTACGTAACAATTGAGGAGTGTTGCTCAAATTTGGTTTGATCATTGAAAAAGTGAGAGGCCTAGAGAGGCAGAGCCCGTGACTTGGGATAAGTTCAAAGGGGTGTTTCTTGATCACTTTTTCCTACTAAAGTTGAGGGAGTCCAACGTATAAGAGTTCATCAACCTTAAGCAAGGTGGTATGAGTGTGAGGGAGTATGCCCTCAAGTTTTCTCAGTTGTAAACATATGCTCCATTCATGATTGTCGACTCAAGAGCTCATATGAGCATGTTTGTATCGAGTATGATAGACATTACAATGGATGTAAAAGTTAGACTCGTGACCTATGTGGAGAAAATAGAAAGTGAGAAACTAAAGGTGAAAAATAGGGAGTCTAAGAGGCCAAGGACCAATGATAGTGTATTCTCTCATGCTAAGTCTGGAAGTGGTGGACATCTTCATTTTCGCCAAAAGTACTCCGGCCAAGGGTCTTCTAAAACTACTACTCCAAGGTTTGACAAAGATATAGCTTCTAAAACTAAACCTCAAGGAGGTGCTCCTATAGGCCAAATTACTCCCGTATGCAAGAAATATGGTAAGGACCACAAGGGTGAATGTCTAGCCGAGTTGAATATATGCTACTAATATGGTAAATCGGGTCATCATGCTAAGAAATGCAAGTTCAAAAATGCTCGTCCTCAAGGCCAAGTTGCTCAAGATGGCCAATGCAACCAAAGAAAATTCAACACAACAATAGTTTTTATGCTCTCCATAGTAGGCAAGAGGTGGAGGAGACTCCCGATGTTGTCACCAGTATGTCACGGGTCATTCACTGTGATATTTATGCTTGATCTGAGTGAAAATTTATCTTTTGTTTCCCCTTATGTGGCCATGAGATTTGATATTAGTCCCAAATTAGTCCCAAGAATTTTTTAGAGCCTTTCTCCGATTACACTCCCATAGGTGAGTCAGTTGTAGCTAAAAGAGTCTATAGATGTTAACCAATTACGATTTTCCATAAAGTTACCCTATGTTATCTAGTTGGCTATATGAATGTTATGATTTTATTGATTGTAGAACCTGAGTAGTTAAGTTTAAATTCCCAAATGAGCCGGTCCTAGAGTGGAAGGGTAGTAACTCCAATTTTAAAGGTCAATTCATTTCGTGCCTTAAAGCTCGGAAGATAATTTCCAAGGGTTGTATTTACCATCTTGTGAGGGTTAGGGATGAAAATTTTGAATCACCCATCTTGTAGTGAGTACCTATTGTAAATGATTTTCCGGATGTATTTTCCAATGATCTACCCAGACTCCTTCCCAAAAGGGAGATTGATTTTGGTATAGTCCTTTTTCCAGATACTCAACCTATTTTTTTTCCTCCTTACTAGATGGCCAGGGAGGAGTTGAAGGAGTTGAAGAATCAATTGAAGGACTTGTTGACAAGGGTTTCATTAGGATAAGTATTTTCCCATAGTCATCTCCTGTATTGTTTGTTAGGAAGAAGGATGGTTCACTATGTATGTGCATTGATTATCGATAATTGAATAAGGTAACCATCAAGAATAAGTATCAAATTCCTAGAATAGAGGACTTGTTTGATGAATTTCAAGGGTCAAGTTACTTCTCTAAAATAGACCTTCATTCCGGTTATCACCAACTGAGGGTGAGGGAGTGTGATATTTCTAAAACAACATTTCAGACAAGGTATGGCCATTATGCATTTCTAGTCATGTCATTTGATTTGAACAATACTCCTGTGGCTTGCATGGACTTAATGAATAGGGTTTTCAAGCAATACCTAGATATGTTTGTGATTGTATTCATAGATGACATTTTGGTTTACTATTAGAATAAGGAGGAGCATACAAGTAACTTAAGGATTGTGTGCAAACTCTAAGAGACAAATAACTATTTGCAAAGTTCAACAAGTGTGAGTTTTGGTTAAGGGAGGTGGCTTTCCTTTTTCATATTATTTCCACTGAAGGGATTATGGTTGATCCTAAGTAAACTGAGGGGGTTAAGAATTGGCCTAAACTATTATCTCCTTTGGGTATTTGTAGTTTCTTGGGCCTAGCTGGATATTACAGGAGATTTATGAAAGGTTTTTCATCGATCTTGTCACTTTGACCAAGTTGACTCAAAAGATGGTGAAGTTTTAATGGTCCGAAATATGTGAAAATAGGCTTCAATAATTGAAGGATTGTCTCACTACTACTCCTATCTTGACCTGGTCGGAAGGGTCTGATAGTTTTGTGGTTTATTATGATGCCTCAAGGGTTGGTTTTGGTTGTATATTAATGTGATATGGTAAGGTAATGGCCTATTCTTCTAGGAAACCTAAGGTGCATGAACAAAACTATCCAATCCATGAGCTTGAACAAGCGTCTATCTTGACTTTAACAGACTTAAGCAAAGAGGGTGATTCTTAAGGGAAATCTGACAGGACAGGTGAAAGAGTGTTGTGTTTGCCTTGAATATTTGGAGACACTATCTCTATGAAGTCCATGTGGATGTTTTCACCAACCATAAAAGTTTACAATATGTGTTTAAGAAAAAAATATTTAAACCTTCGACAATAGAGATGCCTTGAATTATTGAAGGATTATTATATGAGTGTGTTGTATTATCCGGGCAAAGCTAATGTGGTTGCCGATGCACTAAGTATATTTTCCATGAGTAGTGTGGGATATGTTGATGAAGATAAGAGAGAATTGATTAAAAATGTTAATAGGTTGGCACGTTTAGGTGTGTGTTTGGTTGATTCAAATCATGGAGGTGTTCTTGTACATAATGGTTCAAAATCGTCTCTTGTAGCGGATGTCAAGGACAAAAATACCAAGATTCAATGTTGGTTGACTTAAAGAAGTCAATTGCCGAAAGTTCCATTGAGGCTTTCTCCCAAGACGGAGATGGTGTGCTACATTACCAAGGTCATTTATGTGTACCTAAAGTTCATTGGTTGATATAGTTGATATTAATGAGGCCCACAGTTCCCAATACTGGGTTTATCCGGGTTCCACCAAGATGTATCATGACTTGAGAGAAGTGTATTGGTGGAATGGCATGAAGAAGGACATTGTGGAGTTTCTAGCTACGGGTCCAAATTTCCAACAAGTTAAAATTGAGCATCAAAGACCGGAAGGTCTAGCCTAAGATATTGAGATTCCTACTTGGAAGTTAGAATATGTGAATATGGATTACATAATGGCCTCATACGAAGAATCAATATGATTCAATTTGGGTTGTTGTAGATCGCATAACCAAGTCGGCTCATTTTCTATCGGTTAAGACATCCTATGGTGCTGAAGATTATGATATGTTTTATGTTCGTGAGTTAGTATGACTTCATGGTATGACCTTGTCCATCATATCATATCGAGGTACAAAATTCACTTCACATTTTTAGAAGTTATTTCAAAAGGGTCTCAGTACAAAGGTTAAGTTAAGTACCATTTTTCATCCCCAAACCGATGGTCAAGCTGATAGAAAGATCCAAAATCTAGAGGATATGTTATGGCCGTGTGTTATTTATTATAAAGGAATTTGGGATGATCATTTTCCATTAATTGAGTTTGTCAATAATAATAGCTATCACTCTAGCATCCAAATGACTCCTTTCAAAACATTGTATGGTTGGAGATGTAGATCCCCGGTGGGGTGGTTTGATGTAGCTGAGATAGCCTTGATTGGTTCAGATTTTGTTGTAGATGCTATGGAGATGGTAAAACTCATAAGGGAGAGACTGAAGATTGCCTAAAGTTGTCAAAAGTCCTATTTTGATGTTAAGAAAAGAAAGCTTTAATTTGAGGTGGATGATTGAGTCTATTTGAAAGTTTCAACCATGACGGGTGTAATGCATTTTGAAAAGAAAGGGAAATTGAGTCCTAGATACGTTGGACCTTGCAAGATATTGAGAACGTGTTGGCAAGGTGTCTTATGAATTATATTTTCCACTTGAGTTAGCTATGGTTCACCCGGTGTTTCATGTGTCTATATTGAGGAAGTTCCTAGGTAATCCAAACTCCATTATGCCATTAAAAGATTTAAGTCTTGAGGAAAATTTAACTTATAAAGAAGTTCCGGTGGAAATCTTAGACTGGCAAGTCAATAAGTTAAGAAACAAAGAAGTTGTGTCGGTCAAAGTGTTATGGAGGAATCAAAAAGTACAAAGTGCTACTTAGGAGGTGGAGGCAAAAATGATGAAATGATATCCATATCTCTTTCCCTCTACTGAATCCTAAAGTAGTAAGTTGTTCTTATTTAAGCTAGTTGAACTCTTACATATTCAGTTCCTTCTATGTCATTTCATATTCATGCATGTTCATAAAAAGTTGATTTGTAAAAGTTATGATTTTATGTTAAGTTGAAGTTTTCATGTTCCATGCATTATAAGATGTCATCATGTTCATGTTGGGTTGCTAGTCCTCTTTTTGTGTCCGTCTTATGATAAGTTAAATCTTATTCGAGGACGAATATTTTCAAAGGAGAGATATTGTAAGACCCCGTAAGTCGGAAAGGTGGAACCAAGGAGAAAAGCCTCAAATTTTGAACTGGACCCAAGTTCACGACCATCTCTATGAGTCGTAGAAGCCCCCACGACCCATAGGATTGAGTCGTACAGGGAGTCGTGGTGTTTACTCATGACCAATCTTAAAGAGAGGTCTTACAACTCATGTTGATGACCCGCTCTCACTTAGACGATCCGTAGAAACACTCCTAGAAAGAGGTCTCAGGCTAAGTTACAGCATTCCCTCAAGGTCAAGTCTACGACTTGAAAGGACGGCTCATAGAAGCTATGATGGGTCATAAGAACCACCTTTCACAAAACTTTAGAGACTTGCATATTTGGAAGTTTTCAAACCTACAGGATGAGCCATCAGGATGACTCGTAGACTCTTTGACGGGTCATATAAATGATTCATCTACAAACTTCAGAGGCTCGATTTTTAGGCCTTTTTTCTCAGACCCACAAAATGAGTTGTTTAAAGTACTCGTCGTTGCTAAGATGACCTGTAGAAAGGGGTCCGTAGGGCTAGATTTCCATATTTAATGATGGGCAATTATTTCTTTTCCCAAGTTCAGTTTAATGAACCTAGACACTTTTATGGCCAAGTTCAAAGTCTATAAATATTCAATTCTTCAAATCTCCCTCCAATTCAATTCATTCATCTAAAATTTTCTAAGCAAGAACAAAGTCTCTCAAGGTTTCTCCTTCAAGCTAAAGCTAGGGTTTCCAGATTTCTTCAAAGTTCTTCTTCAATCCTTATTGGATTCAAGCAAGGTATTTGGGGATTCATTCATGGGATCTTTTCACCCAAGAAGTTCTAATGATTTCTCAAGTTTTCATTCAATTTACAATTGATTATGAACCCTAGTTTGATAAGCTGCATTGGGCTGATTTGATTTCATTTTTAAATGTTGTCAATGATGTAACATGCATGTTCTCATATCAATTGTAAGATTTCATGTTGAGTTATAGATGCCCATGCATAAAGCTATATTTTCAAGCTATGATTATGAGTTTAGGAGTTGATCGTAAGTTAAATGATTTTCAATAAAAATTTTATATGAGTTAAAGTTGAGATTTATGATTCTAAATTTAAAGTTATGATGATGATCAGAGTTACCATCACAAGATGTTTTAAAGATGGTCATAAGGACAATTCTCATCGAAGTTACAGATTCTTATGAATCACTATGTAGATGAGCTATTCCTAGTATATTTTAAAGGTGGATTACTATATTTCCCTACTATGTTATAATTACGTTTTAATGAGTTTCCATTAGCACCGAGAGGACTTCTAGGTGGGGCTTGGTAAGATAACGCAGTTGGTTATCCAAGGGAATCCTAGTAGCAACCTTAAGTCCCAAACTACGTTTCCCACATAAGTTGCCTCCATGGCCTAGCTACTAGATCCACATAGCCCATTTTAGTTAAGTTGAGTTACCTTTGGAGTATACCCTATCAAGGTAGCCTTTCTTGTTTCAATGCAAGAGTTATCGGATTCTATGTAATAGCTTGCATGGTCTTAGTTGTCGGTTAAAGGTCCTATCCGACACAAGTTCAAGTTAAAGCTATGAGATGTCAAGCTATGAGTTGGAAGTTGATGTTCTTATGATATGCATTGACCATTAGTTCCATATGTTATAAACTGATTTTAAGATATACTCATGTTCATGCATCTATCGCATATTGATTACGTTCTTTTACTTATTCATGCATACCTCACATACTTAGAACATTTAAATGTACTAATATATATTTTGCCTTCATTATCTCATAATATAGGGTTGGACGACACTCACGATCATCCTACTCGTGGCTAGAGATTCATTTAGATTTCAAAAAAGTTGGTGAGTCCTCATTCTACTGAGGACAAGGCTTTTATTCATGTTACTATTGTTATCACTTTCTTCTATTGTTAGGGTGAGCTAATATCTTGTCCTAAGCCCCCATCAAGGATTAGACTATAGGCATGTTTATACGATATTCATTGGTGTGGTCTGGATTGGATATTTATAGTGTTGATTTCCCTTAGTCATTTTCCCCACTTAATGATTACTTCCGCTCATTGTTATATATCTCTTTATCCTATGCATACAATGTATACTAAGATGTATTATGGTTGGGGTCCCTCGCATCCCGATCGTCGTGTTATGACTAGGCCCTATGGTTGGGGTCCCTAGAGTGGATGTAAAGGAGCCTGAGGTTCCGAGTTCGATTTCCATGAAGCCCTGTAGGGAGAAGTAAAGGATGAATTGGCTGACCCTGGCATAGACAATACCAAAATATGTTGGCCCTTAAAGAGGGGTCGTCACATAGTTACTCAGACTTTACCACACACATAACCCGTTCATATTTTGTCAACCACAAGATGATTTTTCCATTAACAAAGTTTTCACTTTTTCTATCATTAGGCATCCCGACTCAATATCATGAAAAAATAATAAAAGAAGCTATTAAGAAAACATACAAACTAAAAATGAAAATAACAAAAACAAAACTAATCTAACACATCCATAACCATAAAACTACTTGACAAAGGCACAACACCCACAAAATCATCAAAATATCCCAACAAGGGCTCAATAATCCATAACATAAAAAAACAACCCAAATACAATCACTCCTAACCTAAAGAAGTGCATTATCCCCGATGCAAAAAGCAAAAAAGGAGACACAAATATAAAAGTGGTTCCCCAAAGTCTATGTCATATAATAAAACGTGGAATATAGTGTATATCTAGGCCGAGGAGTGTTCCTCGTCCTTACCATCATCATCATCATCTTCCTTTGATAGAAAGGAATACTCCGTCCTGTCATCTACATCTACCATGGGAATCTTCTTGCTTGGTTGGTCTCATTTGAATATTGCCTTGATGCCCATCCACATCTTCACCATGAACTTCCCTCTTTTTTTATTCTTTTCCTTCTTTGTTTAAAAACATTGCAAGAGTGCAGGATGTGATTTGACCGAATTCACATAAGCCATTTCAAGCATTCTCAATGAAGCTTTCATCTTGGTGATAGCCTAACATTACTTCTTTTGGGTCTCAAGAAACCACTTCATTTCATCTTTAGTAAAATGCTCCATTTGTAAAGATCTGCTAGGCAAATTAGACACCAAATATTTGATGATATCCAATTGAGAAGAGAAAGCTCCAAATGGCCCTTTTGGTGGTGGTTTTTGGGAAGAGGTGGCTTGCTTAACATTTATTTCTAAATTACTATTTTTTCACTTCAATGCACCTCCTTCGCCTTTCACTTTCAAAATATGGTAAGGTTTCCCTGATTGGAGCGAATGATAGTTGGACTTCATCTCCAACCAGCCAATTGCCATCACTCTGTTATCAAGGATGGAAATATCAAATATGGGCTATCTCGATGAAAATAATCATTGAGATCATTCACTATGTAGTGATCGACATTCATGGAAATGCGTTCAAGTAGACAATCTATCATCTTAGCTTGGAGTAGGGCACATCATTGACATTTGAAGAAGGAGACATGCGACTACAAATGATATTGAGCCACATCATTGCTTCTTCATGAAATCACTAGCCACTATTTCCAATTTATCTTGTGCCTATCTGAAGCTCTTCCCCGGGGGACACAACTTTGATGCCAACAACTCTCTACAGCTTGTGTCACAGCTTCACATTGGCACAAGTGGATGGTTTGGGGGCCCCTAAAAGTATTGATGTTCTCCGAGATGAAATGTACTACTTTTCCTCAGATGGTTAGTTTGGGTCATTGAAGTCCATCCTCTTGAGACTAACGTAGAACTATCTCACCCATTCTTGGTTGGATTTGTTCAGTGTAGGCACAAAACACGTTCAGCCCATAGCTTCCAATCTTCCACAAAAATCCAAAAGAAGTTCCGCCAACTTCTTTTCCTAGATTTTCCTCCACAACTTTATCTTCTTGTCAAGTAGGTTGTTGAAATACAAGCATACACAATCAACCAACATGAACCTTTCTTGATCATATAGAGTTTCCTCCACTTCCTTCTTGCTATCGTCCATCGATTGGGTGATCCATCTTCATTGAGAGGCACTTTTAAATTAGAGAGTACCTAAAAATTATCAAAAATATTAAAATATGCATGAAAACATATAAAGTATATTAACTTATTGCAAATGAGAAAAAGCAATGAATCAAAAAGCTTAACATGCAGGATATGCGAAGCTACTATTTTTGAAAGTGCACAGCGGTCTCGCTCCTATGGATAATCTGTCCACAATAATGGAATCGTGCTTACGGATAAAGCATCACAACATTGTACTCACCCTAGAGTGTAGCTTCGCTCTTATGGACTCAAAATCGTAGGAGCGGCATCACAGGTGCAAAAATAATTTTGCTCCTATGGTCGTCTTCATAAGTTTCCTTCTCAAGTCTTTAGCCACCGGCAACCACCGATTAACTATTTTTAAGTGCCGGTTCAAACAATGTAATCCACCAATTCAAAGCAACCCAAAAAACAAAACTCTCAACTTTTGGCTATTGGTAATTATACTAAAACTTCCAACTCCTTATTTTAAACACATAATCATGCTCAAATACAACAAATCAAAGATTTAAACTCAGAATCTTAAAAATTTACTCATGCTCAAATCTCCATTTAAAAGCTATGTTCAAGCATATTTGATTCTCAACAAAGTTAAAGAAGTAAAACACCTTGAAAATGCATACCAAATGTAATAAATTTAAAGTTCATACCTACTTTTTGGAGAGATTTAAGCTAAGGAAAAGTTTGAATTCTTGAAAATCCCTTGAAAAACCTTTTTGTTATTTAGAAAAAATATATTTTTACCTTTTTATATGATGCGTAGGGTGTCAAATTTGTGGAATTTTGGCAAACTCACAGAGAGGGGTGATGAAGTATTCTTAAATATTAGAGAATAAGGAGTTATCAATAACCCTCATTCATGAACCTGATATAGATGGAATCCAGTCGAGTCTTCTCCAGTGATCCCGATGTTGTAGCTATAGAGCCGCATCTAGGAAAAGGTTCTTCCGACAGTTAACTCATCTAAACTCACAAGTGAGAAAGAAACCTCACACCTGCGGCATCACACATGTAGTCTGCAGAGGAGGCTCCTCTAAACTAGAGTTCTCAATTAACTGTAAAATTCAACTTAACACACTAGAAAATTATGGATTAGTGCGAATAAAAATAAAACTAAGAACTAAAATAAACTTAAGAATGAAAATCAACTATATTATAAAAAATTTAAAAATAATGGGTTGCCTCCTATCAAGAGATCAATTTATCATCGCGATGAATGACCGGTTGCATTACCGTTTATCCTTCCATTTTGATGAAAAAATATCCTCCCAACTTCAAATCAAGATTCTGCTGAGGATTTTGAGATGAGAGTGTGCATACCATGCTACCCACTCTATCTCACCAATTTGAAGGCTTGAATCTTTTACCTAAATTTACATTGAATTTCCATTGAGGAATCTTAGTCAAAGAAGAGGTGAATAATGGGCCTCTTCTTTGATATTGCATGATGTATTGTTTTACCCTTGAGTGAAGAATGCCATCACTTTTGAATGAAATAGAGAGGATGTTGTTGGCCTTTGTTCGCACCTCTATTATAATTTTTTTTACTTCGACATCTTGGATTATCCTTGGCTTGGAAGGTGTGAAATTCCTAAGATTCCATCCATGTTTAGCACAACCCTTTCTTCTTCAATTTTAAACTTCACTCCATATTTTTTATCACTTAATGAAGAGAATCATATGGTTGAAGCTTTTCTCTTAAGTTGTCCCTCAAGTTTGCAATTTCAAATCCAATTTGGGTTACTTCGTAGCACCGATTGCAATACAAGTCAAGGATTTCATCCCTTTCTTAGACTAAATTATCCCATAGTTCTTTTCAAAGTTCAAGATGGACTCTTACTCCCAAGAGCCAAGTCTCACTTACTACTCTCATTTAGTCACCCATTTCTAATTTAGAAAATTCTTTGGTGCACATCTCCTCAAGATGCGGTCCTCCACAATAGAGGGAAGGATCATCAAGGTAGGAATTGAAATCCCCAAGCTTAGGTTCACCATAAGATGACATAGAAACAAGAATAAAATAACAAATCAAACAAAAATAACAAGACAACAAACAAATATTCACAAAAGTCAATGTAAACAAGTGAACTATAAATTCTAAACCAATTCAATACACCAAATTATTCTCGGGCAACGGCGCCATTTTTTATAATTCTCAAGTACACTCTCCAAATTAGGAAGGTAGGCCATCATATGCAAAACAATACCCAACTTATGAGGTTGGGGTCGAATCCCACCAAGGAACAATGTAGGGGTTATTTAAAAGGTAAAGAATTACAAGTCACCATTTTAATCAGAACAAAAGATACAACTAATTTTTAGGGGTTGTTGAATAAGGAACAAGCACTAAACAAAGATAATAAAAATAAAATATAGGTTGGTCAAAGCCTTCACGACACGAGGATAGCAGATACATTTGGGATCAGAAGTTCAACATAGCAACACTAGGATATCCTATTCCTAGCTCAATCCATTAGATGAGAGATTATATGTAGATCTAGACTCTCCCGAGCTCTAGTTCAATATCCCAACCACTTATCTATTGTGGTAATCAATCTTTCTTGCACTTAAATCTCTTTTCTCAAGAAAGATTGAGACACATAGGCAAGTCCTTGGGTTAATTACTTTATTTGAAATCAGTTAAATCATGAGACTAATTAGATAATCAAATACTCATATTATAAACGAGATAATATTCAATAAATTGCAAAGTATACACAAGATTTAAACCCATAATATCAAAATCTGACAATTAGAAACACTACAACTATAAATAAGAAAATAAAACCAAGAGTTTAAGAAAGATTTAAGATATACACATCGAAGCTCATAATCTTTAACTAGTGGTATCCTGATCTGAAGCCTATCTTAGAGAACACAGTTGCACCATGTAGCTGGTCAAACAAATCATCAATATGTGGCATTGGATACCTGTTCCTGTTGGTCACCTTATTTAGCTGCCTATGGTCGACACACATTTGCAAGGTACCATCATTCTTCTTCACGAACAGAATAGGAGTGCCCAACTGAGAACACTAGGCCTAATGAACCCCTTACTCAAGAGGTCTTACAGCTGCTCTTTAAGATTCTTCAACTCAGTAGGATCTATCTAATATGGTCGGTTAGGTAGGTTAGGGGGAAAGACATTATAGAACTCTCTAACCATGGGAACTGACTCAAGGAAAAGAGTGGTGGTACTAGTATTACAAACATAGGCTAGACAAGATAGACACCCCTTTCTTGCCCACCATTTTGCCCTCAGAAATTAAATCACACCCCTTGGTATATGAAAATAGTACCTTCCACATAATTAGGGGGATACAATATATATATATATATATATATATATATATATATATATAAAGTATACTCCAAACAATGCATAAGAAGGTTAATGATAGATGGATATCATATACCAGTGATGATAGCATCTAAAGCCTCCACTTGTGGACTAGCCGAAAAGGCATACATATGGCTATGTCCACCTCAACCGCCTAACCTGACTGACTGAGGACTACCCTTGCTACCCTATTCACCACCTCTAATTGGTTGCACTTAAGCCCTTAAGACTAAAACTACTAACCCTAATGCTAATAGTGATTGTTTGTGGGAAAATCTCAAGCAAAATGGCCCAACGAGCAAAACTCATAACAACCTTGCTAGAAGTAACCTGCAAAGATGATTCGACTTGAGCAAAATGGCCACCAAGGTTTGAATACCCAAAATGCAAACCTCGAGATGTATGATCTGGGGTCTGGCTACCTTGACTACTAACACCAACAAAACCACCAACTGTAATCTATAAAGCTACCTAAATTAGTCGACTAGGTGGAGATTGTTGTGGGTAACCTCTAATTAGGAAACCCCTACCATAGGATTGAGAACCAATAAAATCACCCTAGCAGCAGGGCCTCTTAGCGTTGCTTCCATAGGCCTCACAATGTATCCCCTCAATAGTGTGTTCATGGTCTATTATCTAAAGGAATGAAAAACCTGATGCTACCATCTTCTCTGTAGCCAACCAAAGGGGTAAAGGTAACCCTCTAGCGAACTTAAGAACTTAATCATGCTTTGTTGGCATATTCATAGTTGTGTTCCTGGACAGCTTATGGAATCATGTCTCATACTTAGAAACAGATATCAATCCCTGCAATAGACCTATAAACTCATCTCATAATCTCTCCCTCAAGCTACAAGGTACAAACTTCTCCAAGAAAGCCTTAGAGAACTAAGTCCATGACATTAGAGGTGACCTAGATGGTTTATACTCAAGATAAGACCTCCACCACTACTTCAATAGCCCTATCCATCTAGAAAGTAGTGTAACCAACCCATGAGATTCAATAAAGCTGAGGTTATAAAACCTCTCCTGGAAACTCACTAGAAACTCATAAGCATCCTCACCCGAAGCACTAGAGAATATGAGAGGACCCAATAACATAAATTATCCCAACAACTCCTTAGAAGACATAACCGACCTAATAGCCATAGGCAGAGCAACTGTCGATACCGATGGAACTACTAAGTGAGGAACTACAGCAGCAAGCTCTGCCATTGGTATCTGTACACCATGTGCTTCTACCTAGATTGAAGTTTGTGCCTCATCTCTAACCTGAGGGATATCTAAAGAACATGAAAAATTCTTTTCCTTGGACATACCCTCCATGAAGCGGAGGATCCTAGACAAGATTACTCAAAAAACTGGCATGGCAATGAATCTCGATTAGGCTAGGCTGGACCCACACCATTCAGTTGGCATTGGACCTTCTTTACCTCTTTAACATGCTCTATTGATGATGCTCACTTCTAATCACAAGGTGGTGTTGTAGCCCATGCTCTACCTTGACCTCTAGTTAACCTCAATCTTAACCCCTAGCTTGGGATCTTTCTATGAGCATAGGAGGCTCTCGCACACTTATGAATGATCTCATCCTAGCCATCAAAGAATGAATGAAATAAAAAAAATCAGAATTTGCTAAAGTCAAGAATGTATAATAAGGAACAACAAAGAGAAGTATTCCTAAGAATACACTATAGCCTCTCAAAGATAGTATATAGTCATCATCGTACTAATTTACGAGACTTTACTAGGCACTTTCTCTTGTACGGATAAGACCGGCAAACCTCAAGCTCTGATACAATGCTATCATGACCCAAAATTGGGCGATGATAGCTCTTATCATAACCCCCAGTAGGCAAGATAAAAACTCAAAGAGGAAAGCAAATAAAATACTAAGCAAAGCTATGTGGAAGTAATAATAAGGAGAAGAGGGACTCATAGCATATATATGTATAAAATGATGAAAAGTACACAAAAAGGGTCTGAAAATGATTGAGAGACACAACACTATACGTAGGAATCTAGTCTTGGACTTGGTGTCATTGGTATAAGACCAACTAAGTATAGAAAGGCTTTATACATCAGACATATCTAATCAAAAGTACAAACTACATAGACCCTACAAAAAGAAGAAAAGAAGCAAATTTTTGGATGCCAAGAACTCAGGATGATCCAAATCAATGATGGACATGGCAGATCTGCACTAGTAAGTGTGGCTCATACTAGGAGAAGCATCTAAAAAACATGTAGATGTGTAGTGTGAGTACATAAACATGGGGTACTTAGTAGGAATTATATATATATAATGCCTACTAAGTACTTTGTTTTAGTGCTAATACTATGACATAACAACTAGCTTAAGAAACAAGCATACCACTACTGACGGTGAAGATAACAGTAAAAAGCACTTAATAACTAATATATGACAATCACAGAAAGACATATAAACAAGGAAATGCAACACATATGTGGCTAATGAATAAAAGTAGAAGTCTGACAAAATCTTTAAGCTCCTCAAAATGATCCCTCGGACTTGAAAAGTGCTGAAAAGAAAGAAACATAATAAAAAATTCAATCTTTGGGCAACCTTGAAGTACCTCCTTTATCTTATCAGTAAAATAAAATCTCCATTTTTTGCCAAACTCTTATAAAATTGGTGTTTTTTCTCAAAATATTCAGGCCTCAAAAGTAAAATCGATGAGTTTAAAAAAATAATCTCTTTGGAACCAAAAGCCTCAGAAAATATTATATTAACTTCGAAAATTACAACTTTACTTAAATAAAATTAGTAACACGCTCCCTCAAAACCTAAAACAAGTGGAATTCATAATAAAACTGTTTAAGCATTTTAGTTACAACTTTCTCTTATTTCTGGTTCAACCATGCCAAATGTCAATTCCGTGAATGTGAATGCATACCAAACACTGTCGTTAACTCATTCACAAATCAATCAGACCACACGACCAACTGAGTATACACCCATTACAATACAGATGTACTGGCCTGGAACTCTAATCATTCTAAGGTCTTAGGCCCACAAATCGATAATAATGAAATAAAAGCTCATAAGTAAATAGAAAGAGGCACAATCATACTTATCACATCAAACAAGAATAAGGCTATTCATAGTCTAAGGATCTACGTCTAAAGTACTAATCTAATTATCCAAAAATGGCCAAAATACAACAAAGGATCATACAACATAGAATCTCAACCTAAACTCTCCCAAATAATCAATGCAATATATGTATAATCTAACTAAGCCATGTCTAAAAAGAAGAAATAGTAACCTACCTCAATATCAGAACCATACTCGAACCTCCATTCCTAAATTTTTCCTATTGGAAAAACCTCAGAGCACCACCACAAATCAAAAATAGAATATACATATCAATATAGGACTAACGATACCCATATCGAGCTTACAAAATTCAGACTAGAAATTGAATAAATATTTAACCCACAAACACCAATAACGAATTAGAAACTAACTTCTTCTAGATGTTCCTCTTGAGGCGAGGATCATATGCCTAGAAGTTGGCAAAATATGGGATTTAATTTAGACTCTAATTGGTGAAAATACTACATTATCTTAGGCATATTATACGCCTAATAACCAAGTGGAACACATGTTTTTTGCTAATTTTGAGAGCAAATATCATTTTATTGATAGTATTTTAATCATATTTATGTTTTTGTACTAACCTATGTTATTAGGTGTTTGTAAGTTAGAAAGTGTGTAAAATGAGCAAAAAAATGGAAAAAATAGAATTAGGGATGAAGCTAGAGCAAAAGTTGAGGATTGGAGCATTGAATTTGTGAAGGAGACCAGGTCCGTAGTGGCTCCATATTGCGGAGCTAGGGAGTGGAATTTGGCATAAGGAAAAATTTTGAACCAGTGGAGTTTATAACGTCGTCGTGTCGCATAGAAATCCTCTACAAAATCTAAAGGGATAAAGCATCCCAGCATCATGGTCGTGCATCTCCAAATTTGGCTGCATTTTTCAAGCTCTATAAATAAGTTGAATTTTGTTATTTTAAGGGATTTTTTTTCTAATTTAGGGGAGAGATGAATTGGAAAATTTTTACAATACCCCAAAAGTTAGAGAGTAGAGAAGAAAAGGATCAACTTTGAAAGTGTAGAAGAAGGGTTTACAGACCCTTGTATGGATTGCAAAAGGAACCATGGTTCATATAGGTTCCCCATGGAAAAGAAAACTAGTGGTGGAAAGTTGAGGAAATGGTCCACAGAAGGATCCATGAGCCATGAAAATCTTCATGGACTGTATAATGGTGCGTGAACCCGAGCCCTAGGACTAAGTGGATTTGTCCTTCACGAGCCCACTACATGACCCATGGGGAGTACATAAGCCATTGATGGCCCATACATATCGCTTTTTCGGAACCCAGTCCCACTCCAGTGTACGAGCACCTTCAAGGATCGTGAAAGGTTGTAAGGTTTGTGAAGGTGTCCGTGAAAAGGGGTTTCGATAGTTAATTCTAAGGGAATTTTGGATATTTTACCATTCTCTTTATATTGAAACAAAGCATTTTTGGCTATTTTCTAATACCTACAACTACCCAAACCCTCCAAATTTCCCATTCTCTGTTAAACTGTCCCACTCAAAAATCTTTTCTCTAGAATTCTCTCTGAAGTTTCTTCTCCAAGTCAAGGCTAAGATTTTAAGTCAAGATCAAGTCTCCATTGATAGAATTTTACATTAGGTATTTGATTATCAAGGTATGTAAAAATTCAACAATGAATTCTAAGATACATGATTTTCAATTGATCTCACATGGACCCATGCATTAGCCTATGATTTACAATATTAATTATAAATTACGATCATGATTTTGATGAAGAATTTATGCATATTTTATGAAACTAATGAATTATTCTTCAAGGATGTTGTCAAGTATGTATCAATGAATTGTGAAAGATTTTCTTAAAATATAAATGAAATCATAATTTAGATGCTTAGAAAGGTAAGTAACTATATGAATTATATTATGAATCATGATTTGAAAGGAGCTACTCTTATATGATTTTATGATCTACATTGGTATAGGATTATTACCTTTCCTAATGATATATTGATAATTAATTTTATCTATTCTGTTGGGGTTTGACTGAGTAACGAGAGGGCTTGAGGTGGAGGCTACGTTCCCTCATAGGTTGTCTAAAATGACTTAGCTAGTGGATCTACAAATAGCTCATAATGTTAATAATATGAAGTCTACCTTGGCAATTAGCTTTTTCTTTTTTCATATAGGAGTTACACCGGGCTCCATGTTATAGCTTAGATGGTATTAATCTTGGTTACAGTCTATATCCCACAAAATGACTATGTTTTGTTTCATGCTTACTTGGTTTGATAATCCAGCTCTTCAGAGATACTGTATTACTTGGTTGACCACATACTCTTGCATGTGCAATTGGAAGAAACAATCTTTTGGCGCCGTTGTCGGGGACTTTAAAGTTAGCAGATATTTATTTTTTGAGTTTCTAGATTCTTTGTGTAAGTGTTGACAACTTGATCTTAGTTGTTATTCTTTGTAGGTAGCTCCTATCTGTACACTAGAAAGAAATGGAAAAATTGTAGAGTCATTGGCTGAGCCTAAACGATTTTTGCATCATTAAATGATACAAGCGGCTCTGCAATATCTTATGCCTCAAAGCGAGTGTGAAGGAGAAGTACCCTTAAAAATGCCATCTCAGATAGTTTGTGATGTGGCAATCCCATTGACAACTAATGTTACTTCCAACATTCAAAAACCAGAATATGGGGGTAGATTTGAGATGAAACAAAATATGGTGCAACTTTTGAACATCGATGGATAGTTTACCATTTACCTCGAGAGGATCCCCAAGTGCATATTCATAAATTTCAAGAGATCAGTAATACCTACACACCAACTAGGGTATCTCCTGATTATGTGAGGCTCACCTTATTTAATTTCTTTCTATTAGGGGAAGTAAAGAGGTAGTTGAAGTCGGAGCCAGCAAATTCCATCACCTTGTGGATGAACTTGCTCATAAATTCTTGATAAGGTTCTTTCTTTCTTGAAAACAGCTAAGTTAAGGAGCGAGATACTGAGTTTCAAATAAAGAGGAGGAGAAAATCTATACAAACCATGGGATAGATTTAAATCCTTATTGATAAGCTGTCTACATCATCACCAAATTAATAAAGTACTGATCTATACCTTGGTTGAGCGTTTGGAACCAAAAGACAAAGATTCTTCTTGATTCTTCTATAGGTGGAACGACCTTGGAGAAAACCTATGCAGAATTATTCATATTGTTAAATCGTATTTACTAGGGAATTTTGAGTAGAATGGAGGAAGCCTTAGACCTGTGGTGTAGAAAATAGTTGGGGTACTTGAGGTAGATACAGTGATAGTTTTAACTGCACAAATAAAGGCTATGCAAAATATGATGAACACTTACTTCAACAATTTTACATTGGGGCAGCAACAAGCTCTAGTAAATGTATTACAACAATAACAAGTGTGGTATGAGGTGTGTGGTAGTGGAGAGTATGGTTCAGATTATTGTGGTGTAAATATGGACTCAGTGAACTTTGTGGGTAATGCCCAGAGAGATGAAGGAAACCATACAATGGGAATACATATTATCCGAGTTGGAAAACCAACCCAATCTTCTCGTGGGGTGGTAACCAAAATAGAATCAATGCTAGAATCAGTATAGGCAGCAAAGGAATGGACCACAATATAATCAACATGGTCAAGGTAACTAGAAGAGTAGGAAGCAGGGTAATATGAGCGTGGAATAGACACTAAAACAAATTATGAGTGAGCAGGATAACTTAGCTGCAGATGCTCATAATAATCTATTGACCATGCAAAATTTGGAAAATCAATTTGGGCAGTTTGCTAGTGCTTAAAACTCTCATCTATAAGGAGGTCTATCAGGTAACACTGATCCAAACCAAAGCAAGTGAATATCAACCCGCAGTGGTCTTCGATTAGAGGATTTGACTCCAAAAATGAATGTTTGTAAGGCAATAGGAAAGGAAAAAATGATTAGTGAAGCTAAATCATGTTTGCCAGAAATGAATGAGAAACTCAGAGTTAAACCACCCCTTCCATTTCCACAAAAATTCAAGAATCAAAGGAGGATAAATGTTTCAGTAAGTTCATTAATCTACTTAAGTAGGTACATGTTGTCTTGCCTTTTATTGAAGTGTTGAAGTAAATTCCCAAGTATGCAAAATATGTGAAGGACATTGTGTCTAACAAGAGAAGGCTGGCTAAGTATGGAACGGTTGCACTCACCAAAAGTGCAACTCAAGGATTCAAAAGAAATTACCCACTAAGTAGAAAGATCCTGGGAGTTTCACACTGCATATTACAATTGGAAAGTGTATTAATGCGAAAGAGGTCAATGTGATTTGGAGTCTAGCATAAACCTAATTCCCACATCTATGTTTAGAAAAATAGGCTTGGGAAATCCAAAGTTGACCACTACCATGTTGCAAATTGCAAATCGCTCAGTGTCTAGGCCGGAGTGTATTATTGAAGATGTGCTACTCCAAGTAGGATCTCTCATCTTTCCCATGGACTTTATCATTCTAGATTTTGAGTTTGACTCAAAAGTTCCCATTTATTTTAGGACGTCTATTTTAGTCTACTATAGGTGCATTGATTGATGTAGCAGCTGGTCGATTAACCATAAGGGCCCATGACAAGGTGAAAGTGTTTGATGTGTCGAGATATTAAGTAATATTTTGATTGATTAGGAAGTCAAAGCCAAGTACATTATATCGAACGACCCTCTCAATAGAGTGTTGGTAGGTGAGGATATTTTTGAGATGTGGATGCACAAGAGTTTGTGCGGATTCTGGATGTAGACAATCTAAGCATTCAGAGAAAATGTGTTGAGCCCTTGAATAGAGTCTTGGGGCCTCCACCCAAGCCTCCTATTGAAGAAGAACCTTAGCTAGAGTTGAAAATTTTTCCTTCTCACTTAGGTATGATTTTTTGGTTGATATTGAAACTTTACCAGTGATCCTTTCTGCAGTATTATCTGAAGTGCAAGCTACATCGGCTTGTTTTGATACTAAGAAGAAATAAGAAGGTGAATGGTTGGTAGATATTGGATATACATGGGATTTTCCATCTTTGTACATGCATAAAATCTACATGGAGGGAGGGGCACAAGACGAGAGTGCAACACAAACATCGACAAAATCTTGTGATGAAAGATGTGGTCCAATTTAATGTGTGACAAAAAATGGGGACATGAGTGTGGTAACCAATGAGAAGAATGGTTTGATATCCACTAGAATATCATAAAATAGTTCATCTTAATGGACTACAAAATATTAATGAGGCCACCAAAAAGGATTATTATCCATTCCCTTTCATTGATCAGATGTTAGATAGGCTAGATAGGAAAGAATATTATTGCTTTTTTGATGGTTACTCAAGTTACAACCAGATTGTGATTGCACCGAATGATCAGGAGAAGACTACCTTCACTTTTCCTTATGGGAGATATGCCTTCAAGTGTATGCCCTTTGGACTTTGCAATGCTCTAACCACTTTCAAAAGATGTATGATGGCCATTTTTCACAATATGGTGGAGGACTTCATACAGATTTTTATGGATAACTTCTCAATATTTGGGGATTCATTTGAACTATCTTTGGAGAATCTTGAAAGGGTTCTTTCCATGCCCCAAGTTTACACCCTAGGTGTGGCTGGCCTAGAAACCAATGCGTGTTCCTAAGAGAACCCTTGGCCTTCCCGACTCACTACGTGAAAGACTTTAACTCATAAAAATAAAACTCATGATGAGTATGTAATTTATAAAATGCAATTTTCAAAATAAAGTCTTAACATACTCTGATTATAATCAATGTAAATGTTTTCAAAGTATGAGCTCAGAAGAATAAAATGAATAAATCAACACTCTCTGACTAGTCTATAAAGCCTCTAAGACTGACTCTGACATGGGTGAGGGGACAGGCCCATAGCTACCACAAACTGAAAAATAAAGACTGAAAATGTAAAGACTCAAGACCTCCTCTGAATGCAAAGAGGTCTCACCAATGCTGGGTAAAAAAATCTTCAATGATACCTGTTGAGGATCTTTATCACCTGTATATGTATCATAAAAAGATGTAGCACCAAATAGCGCCATTTCATGGAATGTACGTTATGTAAAATAACTAAAAGGAACTTACTCAAGAAACTCAACTCAAGGAACTCAATTATGAAAATAGCTCAACTCACTAAAGCATGCATTATATGTAAGAGAATCCTTCTATCCAATTCTTGCTCTCAAAGGTTTATAAGTGTAAATGAGAGAAAATCCACATTGGGTACAAATAAGGGACGAAGTCTAGTTCGAAAATGGCTTGGGTTAAATTTAGAAAAGATGGGAAAAAGACGAGTTCCCCTCATTAAAATGTTAGGCCATCTACGGACCCCTTCCTATGGACCGTAAGACATCCTATGGACCATAAGGTCCTTCTTATAGGGCTTGAGGTCCAAATTGTTGGACTCACTAGAATAGGCATACCGGTCTAAGACCAACCCATTACGGGTTGTAGGATCTTAGATGGGTCGTAGAGACCACTCATAGGACTTAACTTGGATAGGTTTGGTATCTGTGGACCCTTTTTCTATGGCTCGTAGCATGCCCTATGGGTCATATAACCCACTTATGGAAACTTATGCACGTTCTAGTATCTATTAGAGTGTGATACCTAAGTTTAAGAATGACCCTACAGGCCATAAAATGTTAGATGACTCATACCTCTTACTTGCAGGGACTAGTCTGAATTTCTGAAAATTTGCTAAAGTGTAAAGGGAATCTACGAGTCCTACCTATGACTCTTAGGAACTCGTATGAGTCATAGGTCCCTATCATGGGCCACTAGATAGTCTACCCTTCTTAGTTTTTCTCAACTTTTCTCTAGGTTCTCACAATTTAGCTAAGTCAGAGTAAGACGGGGAATTACAAGATCTCTCTATTGGGATTATTCATCCTTGAATGATTACCAACCTAAGAATTTACTCAAAGAATGAATACCATGCAATAATTTAAAATACTCAAACTCAAGAGTAACTACTCAAATGCTCAAACCTCGAGAAGGTAAAAACACAGAGATAGAAAAAGGAATGTTACCTTCAACATCGACACTAGGAGGAACAAATAGATGTGGGTACTTGGATTTCATATCCTCTCTGTCTTCCCATGTAGCCTCATCAACAAATTGATTTCTCTAAAAGACTTTGACTGAAGAAACCTTTTTGGTCCTTAATTTCTTAATATGAAGATCAAAATTTTGGATAGGTATCTCCTCATAGGACAAGCTATCTTTCACTCCACAATTGTTTTGTAGAAATAATAAGTGAAGGATCTCCCAAAAATTTCTCAAGCATGAAAATATGGAATACTGGATGAACAACATTTAACTCTAGAGGAAGCTCTAACTCATAGGAAACAATGTAAATCTCTTTTTAATCTAGTAAGGACCAATGTAACGAGGAATCAACTTCCCATTTTTCCAAAATCTAATCACACCCTTCATCGGCGAAATTTTAAAATATACCCAATCATGTATCTCAAATTCTAAGTCTCTCCACCTAACATCAGTGTAGGAATTTTGATGACTTTGTATAGTCTTTAACCTTTATTGGATGAATTTCACCTGCTCCATAGCTTGAGGGACTAAATATGGATGTATCAACTCCTTTTCACCATCTTCGAATCAACCAATTTGGCAATATGCGTCTCCTTTCATAAAGGGCTATATAAAGAGCCACTTGAGTGCTCGAATAAAAGCTATTATTGTAAGCGAACATAATAAGCGGCAAGTTTTTATCCCAATTACCTTTAAAGTCAATAACATAGGCCCTATACATATCCTCAAGAGCCTAAATTGTACGCTCTACATACCATCTCTCTAAGTATGGAAAATTGTATTACGATTCACCTTTGAACCTAAACCTTTCTAAAATAACTTCCAAAACTGTGCAGTGGACGGAGTACCTCTATCAAAGAAGATGGACAAGGGAACTCCATGAAGTCGATTGGAATGTACAACCTTGCATAATCCTCTACCAAATCTGTAGTCTTAACAGGGAAGAAATGGGTTGATTTGGTCATCCTATCCATAATCACCCAAATTAAATCATGCTGCTTGCGAAACCGCAGTAACCTATAATGAAATCCATATTAATAATATCCTACTTCCACTCTGATAACTCCATATTCTGAGCTGCACAACAAGGCCTGTGATGCTCAACTTTGACTTGTTGGCAATTTGGGCCCTTGGAAACAAACTTTGCTATATTTCTATTCATACCTTTCCACTAGTAGACATTTTTCAAGTCATGGTACATCGTGGTAGAACACGAATGAATTGAATATCTAGATCTATGGGCCTCTGCAATAATTCTATCTCGAAGACCATCAACATTCAGAATACACAATCTACTTTGATACCTCAACACTCCATCTCCCCCTTTGGCAATAGCCATCACTTTCTTTTTATAAACATATTATTTCTATTGAAGTAGAATACGGTATGTGACTTACTTCTCCTTCAACTCAACACCTAAGGAAGACTCAGTCCTATTCTGAACAACAACACCTCTGTTATTAGAGTCCACAAGAGAAACTCCTAAACATGCAAGTCTATGCACTTCTTTGGCCAACTCTTTCTTCTCTTCCTCAACATGAGCAGTACTTCCCATGGACAACCTTCTAAGAGAATTAGAAATGACATTAGCTTTACCTGGATGGTAGATAATACTCATATCATAGTCCTTAAGTAACTCAATCTATCTCCTCTGTCTCAGGTTCAGTTCTTTCTGACTGCACACATATTATAGTCTCTTGTGATTGGTAAACACATCTACATATACGCCATAGAGATAATGACACCAAATCTTGAGGGCAAATACTACCGCTGCCAACTCTAGATCATGAGTTAGATAATTACTCTTGTCAATCTTAAGTTTCCTAGAAGTGCAAGATATAACTTTACCTTTCTTTATCAAAACACAACCCAGTCCAATAAATGACTAAATAATTTATTCGCTCGGGCTGGGATAAAACTGGAGCAGTAGTTAATCTCATTTTCAACTTTTAAAAAGTCTTTTCAGAAGAATCAAACTATTGAAACTTAGTCTTCATCTGAGTTAACCTAGTCAATAAAGATGATATGGATGAAAATCCATCAACAACCCTCCTATAGTAATCAATCAAACTCAAGAAACTTCTTATGTCTGTTTCAGAAGAAAGAGCAAGATCTCCGCACATGGTTAGAGATGTGGGTCTAATCCAATTCTTTACTACATTGATTTTCTGCAAATATACTCAGATACCACCACCAGAAATAATGTGGCCTAAAAATTCCATAGATGCAAGCCAAAACTCACACTTCGAAAACTTATCATATAACTCATTTTCCTTGAGAGTATGGAAAACAATTTTGAGATGGTTGGCATGCTCCACCTCATTTCTCAAATAGATTAGAATGTCATCAATAAATATAATAATAAACATGTCTTAGTACTACTTGAACACTCTACTCATGAGGTCTATAAGTGTTGAAGGAGTGTTAGTCAAATCGAAGGACATAACTAGGAACTCATAGTGGTCATACCTAGTTCTGAAAGTTGTCTTCGAAATGTCACTTTCTCTCACTTTCAACTGATAATAGCCTGATATGTGTTCTATCTAAGAGAAACAAGTGGAACCTTAAAGTTGGTCAAAAAGATTATTGATTCTAGGAAAAGGGTACTTATTCTTTAAAGTAACCTTGTTCAAACGATGTTATTCAATGAATAGGATAGAAGAGACCCAAGGTGAGATAATCTTCCTAATGAATCCCTTATCTAAGAGATCTCTCAACTGCTCATTCAAATCTTTTAAACTCTATCGGAGCCATTCTATATGGCCAAATGGAGATAGGCTGAGTATTGGGAAGAATAGCTATTATAAAGTCTATCTTTCTATCGAGAGGGACACTAAGTAAATCCTTAGAAAACTCACTCACAACCAAAACTGACTGCAGGGATGGTATGTCCACACTATAATCTCTAACTTAGATAATGTGGAAGATGCACCCCTTAGAAACTAATTCTTGGCCTTAAGGTATGAAATACATTGACCTTTAGTCAAAGATGGCATACTCTTCTACTCAATAACTGACTCATTTAGAACTAAAACTTGACTACTCGGGTTCTACAATCAACTGAGACATAATAAACATAAAGCTAGTCCATGCCAAGAATAACATCAAAGACAACCATATCTAACTAAACTTAATCTGTAGAAATATCATTATGATAGATAGAGAGAATAAAATCTTGGTAGACTCTCTTTGCTTGAATAGATTCACCAATAGGAGTAGAAACACTGAATAGCTCTAAGAGTCATATGGGAAGGATCCCAAACTTAACAACTACATAAAGAGTCACAAAAAATAAGGTAGCACCTTGATATTTTCATGTATATACATCATGAGTAAAGACTGGAAGCATACGAGTGACCACATCGGGTGAGTTCTCTTGGTCATGGTGATTAGGCATATCATATAGATAGTTTCGATGACCTCTGTACACCCCCAATTAGAACCTCTCTAATTACCTCTGGTTGGCGATGTGTCGAAGAAGATTAGGCTCTGTTTCCTTCACTACCTTCAGTCCATATAGGACATTCTTTTAGAAAGTGACCCAACTGCCCACACCTATAACAACCATTGGTGCCGACAAGACATTCTCCTTAATAAGGCCTTTTACACTTACTATATGGAAGGTTGCATAAAAAACTCTAGACCATACTTCCCTGGGACTGAGATCCACGAGCTCTAAAATCCTAATTACTATAAGACATTTGGTCATTTCTGTTATTGACTGCAGGTGCACTCTCTAAAGATGGTTCATAATTAAAAGTCATTTTCTGAAAGAAGGAATGATTACCATTACCACCCTTTTTATGATTAGACTCATTACCTGTAGACTTAGCCTTCTTATTCTGGTGCTCCTCCCTATCATTTCTCTTGTGCTTCTCAACTTATTGTATATATACCATGAGTCTGAAGGTGTCCATATTTTAAATCAACAAAGTTGCCTGATAATATTTCTTCATATGTCCTGCCCAAGCTAGCAACAAATTTCCTTATCTTCACTCTCACACAGGGAATCATCTCTGAAGCATATACAAACAGTAGAATGAACTTGAGGCTATACTTCTTGACATTCATCCCTTCCTTCTTCAAATTCACTAACCACTCTACCTTTGCCTCCCTCAGCTCTAGCAAAAAAAAGTGGTCTAGGAATGCATTTTCAAACTCATCCCAGACTTTAGGCTCAAAATCCTCACCTCTACTTTCCTTACAGGGGTTTTACCAAATATTAGTAACATCCTTCAGCTTATAGGAGACAAGTTCAACTCCCTCTATCTTAGTTGCGTGTATTGCCTTCAAGAACTTCCATATATCATCAATAATGTTTTGAGGATCCTCCTCAACTCTGGACCCAGTGAATACTGGTGGATTCGTCCTATGTTAGTCTCTAATTGTGTTGGCAGCAGATGGCTTTTGGGAACTAGAGTTGTGCCCTAAAGTATTCTAATGACTAGACTATTCAACCTTCAACTGAGTGAGCATAGAGATAGCACCCCTAAACTCTAACTCCAAAGTCAGAGTAGGTAAATCGGTCTTTGGAACCTCTTGAGGTCCATTATGATTGTTTTAGACTGCTCGAGCTCAGTTCTGGGTCTGTATTCTGGACAGTTGTTGGATCTCATTCTCGACGGTGTTCCTCTTCATCAAAGTTCTTTTGGAAGGCATGATCTGAAATTGTGAAACACATGAATTAGAAAGAGACTTCATAGAGTTAAACTCTATAACATGAAATGCAATATGAAAGAAATAACAGAATTCTTAAAAGTGTTGTAGCCTCTCAATTAAAGATGTGGCATGCTTCACACTAATAAGAAGTAATCTACATGGCTCGACTTCATAAACATCCTAGGAATCTTGAACCTCGGGCTCTAATACAAAGTTTTTCATGCCCCAGGTCTACACCATACGCGTAGCCAGCACCCAGAAACCATTGCCACTTCTAAAGTGAACCCTTGGCCTAGCTGACTCACTATTCGAAAGACTTTAACTCATAAAAATAAAACTCATGATAGGAATGCAATTTATAAAATGAACTTCTCAAAATAAAGTCTAAATGTACTGTGATTATAATCAATGTAAATGTTTTCATAGCATGTGCTCAGAATGTCATGACCCAACCCCGTAGGTTGTGATGGGCATCCAAGATGGACACTAGTGTATACCCCTATTCACTATAAGTAGACCTGTCGCATGTTCACATATTGGCACAAACTATATCGTGAGTGGGGGCCACAACATATCAATAGGCAACCTAATACATAAGCCAATGAGGCTATCGTAGCACATAGGGTTGTCCCATTATAAACACATACACGAGCCGATAAGGCTGCCACAACAAAGGGAACATCCCAAAATGCAAGTTATATAGACACAACTGAACACGCATATATATACAACACACATATATATCTACAGACCTCTAAGAGTAATAACGGTAACATATGGTGGGATAGGTCCCTCGCCGTACCCCTGAATAAAAAAAAAATACATCACAGGATCAGTACCCAAAATCTCGGATCCGATACAATGAAGCTTCTCCCAACCTTGTTGAGTCTAATCCTAAGCTGGTGGATCCCCAAAACGTATGTCTGTACCTGCGGGCATAAAATGCAACCCCTCCCCCCCTCCGAAAAGAGAGGGTCAATACGACATATGTACTGAGTATATAAAGTATAAAACATCATAAGAAGAGTACAACTGACATAGAGATGCAGGAGGCAAGTATAACATTTAACAAATCACTGTACCTGCATCTTATAAAATGGAATCATGTACATCATTGTCACATACTGTACTTGGCCTGTCATGAGACTCGATATTGCAAATGTATAACTATATTGTCATATGCATATCTATATACTGTATCCGACCCTTTAGTGAGGTACTCGGTGATGAGAGTAGTGTATATTTTTATCGTACCCAGCCCATCATGGGACTCGGTGCCATCATCATATCATCATGTTATCATATTATATATTCATATATCATACCATACCCAGCCCTTTAGTGAGGGACTCAATGAATCTTCCATGTACCGTACCTGACCCTCTAGTAAGGGACTTAGTGAATGATCATATCTTCATATCATCGTGTACATATATCATACCCGACCTGGGACTCGGTGAAATTATAGTAAAGCTGTGCACGATTAACATACCCAGCCCATTATGGGACTCGGTGGAAGATGTATTAACAACATGCATGAGCAGAGTAGTGAGTAACCATATGCAAGTTAAATCATCATCTGATACTCCATGAAATAGTCAAGTAAACTGTCACTTGAAGATCGGGTAGCAGTTGTCTTAAGTACCCTCTAAAGGTTATTAGGAATCATATCAAATGGAGTCTCAGTAATCTTAGACGTGTATTAAGACAATGCTACATAGCTTATGAAATCAAAGAAATTTATCATCATAGAGCCCTTAGGAATAAAAGCTTACGTATCCAATAATTACTCAGCATATAGAAGGCTCGAGGGTAGTAGTTCAACTACTTTAAGACTTCTAGCATTCAAACGTGAACACGAGTCATGAGTTATATCCGAAAATTATGAATGGAACTACCTCCAAACCCATATCATATATCAATTAACTTACATTTAAGACATTCCAAAATAAAGGAGAGATATGCTTTACGTATACTACTTTTCATCATACAGAAGCCTAAAAAGGCAATAACTCAACTATTACAAGAGTTCTAACATCAAAAAGTGGATAAGAGTTAGAGTCATACTTGGAGTTATATGAATGGAATTATCCCCACATTACATATACCAACCACTTATGGCTAAGACATGCCACGAGAAAGAAAAGATAGATTTACATACATCTTATGGATTAATCTTAACCACGCTTGCCTCATCGTCTTCTAAACCTATTTATCACGAAAGTAATGCTAATATTAATAACCTTCAACTTTCCAGCTTCTAAACCTATAACCAAGTGTCCATGGGAATCATTTCTTTATTTGCCTTCCTCGACTAGTCTATTAGTTAGTTAAGAAGTTAAAGGAAATCGGGCAGCATCTCCCCTATAACTTGCCCTATCCGAATTTCTAATTACACCTCCGATTGGTAAATCCATAACAACAACAAAAACAATAACCAGCAGCCATATACAATTAACTCACTTCAACATTACGCAATATATGCTCCAAACAACTCGCCCAAAACCACAATACTAAAATAGGGTTTTTAATCTTTATTTCACAAAATCTTAACCACATGGAATAGGACACGACGTGGCTGCAACCAGCAACGCCCATACCCCTTTTGAACCAAGTTTCCATCCCCTTTAAATCACACAAACTAACTTCAACACAACATCATGTTAATAACAACACTACTCAACCTCAATTCAATTAGAACAACTTCAATTTTGTTCGTTTACAACGTCAATCATAATTATGTAATTTTCTTACTTCCAACTTCATTTAACACATTTAATCTTTCCATTACGACATTATTAACTCCAATTAGAATGGAGGAACCTTACCTTGCCAAAAATCAACCTCGAAAGCTCCTTAATCGTGGATGAAAATTGGTGGCTACTCATTGCACTATCTTTCTTCCACAAATAATTAATTTAAGCTATTTAACACCATTACTTAATCGAAAATACCTTAGATAATTAAATTATGAAGCAAAATCAGAGGACTTACCTTATTTCTTGTTCTTGGTCGTAGCTACTCTCTCTATAGTCTCTAGGTTTCTCTTTTTTTTGTAAAAGATGAAGAATGAGCCTTATTCATCACAGAATACATATATACACCTCTTTAGAAGGTGACACGTGTTATCCCCTAAGGGTGACACATGTCCAACCCTTATTGGGCCACCGCATCCATGCGGCCACTCTAAGGCTACCATATGGCAGGGTGGGGTACACCCCAAGTAGGTGCGTCACCTACTTGGTATAAGTAGGTGCATCACATGCTGCCACGTGGCCTTTCCTTATGCTTCCATGTCTTCTCCTTATGCTGTCATGTGTCTTCTTCTCCCTTTTCATAGGTTCGTAATCTCATCTTACTTTAAGAACCTATGTAATCCTTAATACGTAAGCTCGGTATGTACTCAAATAGCTTAAGTATGTAAGTTATCCAAGTCAGTTTCTTATCACTACTCACATAGAACTTTATAGATAACATGGATCATATGACCACCTTTTAGAAAAAAAACATGTTCTACTGTACAAAAGTGCGGGGTATAACATCTTTCCCTCTTTTAGAACATTCATCCTTGAATGTTAACTAGTCTCATAAGGTCTTAAAAGGATTTCAGGAAATCTCTGTAATAGTTGTCATATATAAGTCTCTTATTAACCAATACAATTGATTTAGGAGTTTACATTACCTGTAGACATGGGGAAAAAGTATGAATATTTATTCTTCATCTCTTCTTCGGCTTCCCAGGTCATCTCTTCTCTATTTTTATTTCTCTACAATACTTTAATGGAGGCCACGACCTTGGTACATAACTTCTGACTTGGCGATCAAGTATGGCTATAGGGTGTTCCTCATACGAGAGTTCTTCTGTCAGTTGGACATCATCCACGGGGAATACTCTAGAAGGATTACCAATACATTTGTGAAGCATCGACACATGGAAGACTGGGTGTACTACTTTTAGATCAAATGGTAAGTCCAACTCATAGGCAACTTTGCCTATTCTACGGATAATTTGATAAGGACCAATGTATCTTAGGCTAAGCTTCTCTTTCTTGCCAAACCTCATTACCCTCTTCATGGGTGACACCTTCAAGAATACCCAATCATTAATCTAAAACTTCAAAGGTCAATGTTGATTATCTTCATATAATTTCTATCGACTCTAGGCTACCAATAACCTTTGCTGAATTAGCTTGACTTTTTTAACAGTTTTCTAGAACCAAGTCTGGGCATATTAGTTTTGTTTTGCCAATATCAAACCAACCAATAGGTGACCTACACTTCCTGCTATACAAAGCCTCATATGACGCTATTTGGATGCTAGAATGATAGTTATTATTATAGGCAAACTCAATAAGTGGAAAATGATCATCCCAGCTGCCTCTAAAGTCAATTATATAGGCCCGCAACATATCTTCTAGTGTTTGAATAGTACGCTCGGCCTGTCCGTCAGTATGAGGGTGAAATATTGTACTAAGACTTACCTGTGTTGCTAATACCTTCTGAAACGATCTCCAGAAGTTAGCTATAAATTGAGCTCCTCTGTCTGATATAATAGATGTGGCAACCCCGTGAAGTCTTACTATTTCCTTGATATATAATTTTGCATAGTCCTTCGCTGAATATGTAGTCCTAACTGGAAGGAAGTAGGCTGATTTTGTTAGCCTATCTATAACAACCCTTATAGAATCATACTTCCGTAGAGTGTGAGGTAAGCTTGTAATAAAATCCATATTAATTGATTCCCATTTCTAAGTTAGGATTTCTATCTCTTGTAACAGTCCGCCAGGCTTGTAATGCTCACTCTTAACCTGTTAACAATTTGGGCACTGGGCTACGAACTCTGTTGTGTCCTTTTTCATGCCATCCCACCAATATAAATATCTGACGTCATGATACATCTTAGTTGACCCTAAATGAATAGAATAATGGGCATAGTGTGCCTCTCCCATCACTTGCTTCCATAGCCCTGCAACTTCAAGTACACAGATTCTACCTCTATATCTTAGTACTCTGCTAGGCGTGATCTCGAATGGAGTCTTTTCTATTTGAAGAGTTGTGTCCCTATATTATGCCAGCACAGGGTCCTTGTGCTGGCATTGCTTTACTTTTTCTATGATAGAAGATTTAGCAAATCCTCGAATAGAAACTCCACCATCATCCAAATCAGCTAAACAAACTCCAAGGCTGGCTAACTAGCAAATCTCGCGGATATATCTTTCTGTTCTAGTTGTATATCTGCCAAGCTACCCATTAATTTATGGATGAGTGCATCCGCTACTATATTTTCTTTACCTAGGTGGTATAGAATGTCAATATCATAATCTTTCAGCAACTCTAGCCACTTTCTCTACCGTAAATTTAGCTCTTTTTGCTTAAAAAATTATAAGAGGCTTTTGTGATCCGTATAGATATCCACATGTACGTCATATAGATAGTGCCTCTATATGTTCAAAGCATAAATTACTTCTCCTAACTCCAGGTCATGAGTTGGGTAATTCCTTTCGTGCTTTCTGAGCTATCGGGAGGCATAGGCTATAACTCTACCATGTTGCATCAGTACAAAACATAGCCCAACACCGAAAGCATCACAATAGATAACATAGCCATCCGGTCCTTTAGGAAGAGTTAGAACTAGGGTCGTGGTCAACTTATCTTTTAGCAACTGAAAGCTTTGTTCACAAGCATCGGTCTACTAGAACTTAGCCGCCTTCTGAGTTAGCCTTGTTAAAGGTGCAGAAATTGAAGCAAAGTTCTCCATGAACCTTCTGTAATACCCTGCTAGCTCTAGAAAACTATGTACCTATTTAGGTGTTGTAGGTCTCGTCCAAGCCCTTACGACCTCAATCTTCTGTGTATCTACTCAAATGCCATCCATTCTAATAACATGCCCCAAGAATGCTACTGAAGTCAATCAGAATTCATATTTAGAGAACTTAGCGTACAACTTCTGGTGTTGGAGCACCCCAAGTACCATCCACAAATAATCCGTGTATTCCTCTTTTGATCGTGAATAGACCAAAATATCATCAATAAATATAATCACAACTAAGTCTAGAAATGGTTTGAACACTCGGTTCATTAGATCTATAAAGACCGCTGGAGCATTAGTCATCCCAAAAGACATTACTTTGAACTCATAATGCCCATATCGGGTCCTGAACGCAGTCTTTGGAATATCTGCTTCTCTTACCCATACCTGATGATAGCCTGACTGCAGGTCTATCTTCAAAAAGTACTTAGCACCCTACAACTGGTCAAACAAGTCATCAATCCTAGGGAGGGGATATTTATTCTTTATTGTTACCTTATTCAGCTACCTATAATCAATACACATTCACAGCGACCCATCTTTCTTCCTCACAAATAATACCAGTGCTCCCTAGTGTGATGTATTGGGCCTAATAAAGCCCTTTTCTAATAAGTCTTTTAGTTGTTCCTTTAATTTCTTCAATTCTACAGGTGCCATTCTATAATAAGGGATAGATATGGGCTGAGTATCTAGTAACACATCTATAGTGAACTCTATCTCCTATTTAGGAGGAAGACCTGGGAGTTCATATGGGAATACATCTGGATATTCATTGACTACTGACACTAACTGAAAAGTCGATACCTCTATTTCTAGGTTATGCACACAAACCAGATGATAAATATACCCTTTTATAACCATCTTCCTTTCCTTGATATATGAGATAAATTTGCCTCTCGGTGATGCCGTATTCCCCAACTATTCAATAATTGGCTCAATTAGGGGCTAGAACCGAACTACTTTATTTCTATAATCAATGCTAGCATAACAAGAAGCTAACCAGTCCATATTCATAATAATGTCGAACTCTGTCATAGCCAATTCTAATAAATCAGCCAAGGTATGATAACCACATATACTCACCGAGCAGTTTCTGTATACTTGCTTTACTATAATAGAGTCTCCTACAGGCATAGCTACCTCAAACAGGTCTATTAATTTGGGTTTTATTACGACACTACTAGAAACAAAGGGAGATATATATGATAAAGTGGAGCCTGGATCTATCAATGCATATACATCCCGGGAGAAGATTGATAATATACCTGTAACCACATTTGGTGAAGCTTTCTGATCCTGTCTGCTAGCTAAGGCATAGATGCGATTCGAAGGACCCCTAGCACTGGAAGTTCAACTATGGCCTCTACCATGGCCTGCTGATGCATGAGTACCCAGCCCCATAGGGCGCTTAGCCACTGAAGAAGAAAAAGCATCAATTGACCCAGTAGGCTAGGCTGCACCTCCTTGACTTCCCCCGAATGGACACCCCCTCATGACATGGCCTTGATGGCCATATGTAAAACAAGCACCTGTAGCAATACGGCATTCCCCAAAATAAGGCCTACCACAATGAGAACACCGAGGAAAAGATGGCCTCGACTGATGCGAACCCTTGTTCGTCTGTGGGCCTAAAACCCTGGAGCTCTGAATGGCTCCTAAATACCTTGTGCTATCGAACCTTCTACCTATGAATTGTGAGGGTGCACTTTGGGCCGGCTAGGATGGATATCTACTATATTATTAAGGCTGCCCGCCTCGAAAGCCACTATAATAACTAGATGATCTAGTTCTCTTATGCTGGCCTTTGTTATAATCTCTCTTGGGCTGACGCCGTCTATGTTGATCCTCTACTTCTTGTGCATACGCCTGTATCGAAGCAGTATCCATGCCTGGATAAGAAGCCATGGTCATACAACTATCAATCAAGTGATGATCTAGCCCCATCACATTATGATGCACCCTATCAGCCATATAAGCCACAATAGTAGGTGCATGTCTCGCCAATGAGTCAAACTCAAGGCTATAATCTCTAATGCTCCTTACATTCTGCCTCAACTATAATAATCTACCAACTTTGGCTCGTTTCATTTCTAGAGGTATAAAGTGGCTAAGAAAGGCTTCTACAAACTCATCCCATACTTCTAGAGGAGCTCTCTCACCTTTTGAAGATTCCCAAGACTCATACCAATTAACGGCTATGTCACACAGCTGATATGAAGCTAATGCAATAGATTCAGTCTTAGAGGACTTAATTATTCTCAAGGTGCATTGCATCTGTCGAATGAACTCTTATAGGTCATTTACAAGCCTCGACCCATAAAACTCTAGAGGGTTACAAATCAGGAAGTCACGAACCCTTAAACTATCATGTCTATCTGCTTTGTCCCATCCTAGCCTATGCCTTCGAGCTTGTCCTGCCATTAATCTAGTCAGGAACTGAACTGTATCTCTCATGGCCCTATCCTCTAGCCCTGGTTGTGGGGCTCGACGCTCTAGTACTGGAGTCTTAAGATCTGCAGTTGCTGCTGCTTTAAGCTCCTCTGGAGGTGACGGCGTAGTAGAGCTCACTAACTGGAGCACAATCCCCAGCATAAACTGGGCATGAGCCCTCGTAACTCTTGGGGTTTGACTAGTTTCTCCTGCCACTAACTTGCCCTTCTAGGCAGTTGTTACTTTTCTTAGAGGCATCACTGTAAACATAATGGTATGTTAGTGAGAGATCATCCTAATAACATAGCTCTATCACACGATGTAACGCAAGAAAGAAGGACAACATCCTAAATGTCCTATAGCCTCCTATTTATAGATGTGGTGTACAACACACCGATAAACAAGACTCTACTAGACACAATCTGTAGACACTCTGAGGATGAACTGATTTGATACAACTTTTTGTCATGACCCAACCCCATAGGTCATGATGGGTGTCTAATATGGACACTCTCATAAGCCCCTATTCACTGTAAGTAGACCTATCACATGTTCATATTTTAGCACAACCCGTCTCCTGAGGAGGGCCACAACTTATCAATAGGCAACCTAACATATAAGTCGATGAGGCTATCGTAGCGCGTGGGTTCATCACATTATAAACACATCCGCAAGCCGACAAGGCTTCCATAACAAAGGGAACATCCCAAAATATAAGTTATAGAGACACAACTGAACACGTATATATATACAACCCATACGCATGTCTACAGACCTCTAAGAGTAATAACGGTAACATATGGCGGGATAGGTCCCCCACCGTATCTATGAATAAAACAAATATATACATCACAGGATCAGTACCCAAAATCTCGACTCTGATACAATGGAGCTTCTCCCAACATTTCTGAAAGGAATCCTAAGCTGGCGGATCCCCAAAACATGTGTTTGTACTTATGGGAATGAAATGCAGCCCCTCCAAAAAGAGAGGGTGAGTACAACATATATACTGAGTATGTAAAGTATAAAATATCATAATGAGAGTACAACTGACAAAGAGATGCAGGGGGCAAGTATAACATTTAACAAATCACTATACTTGCATCTTATAAAATGGAATTATGTACATCATTGTCATATACCGTACCTGGCCTATCATGGGACTCGGTGTTGCAAATGTATCATTATATTGTCATATGCATATCTATATACTGTATCTATCCCTTTATTAAGGGACTTGGTGAGGAGAGTAATGTATATTTATATCGTACTCGACCCATTATGGGACTCGATTTCATCATCATATCATCATATCATATTATCATATATCATACCATACCCGACCCTCTAGTTAGTGACTCGGTGAATCTGCCATATACCATACCCGACCCTCTAGTAAGGGACTCAGTGAATGATCATATCTTTATATCATCATGTACATATATCATACCCGGCCTGAGACTCGGTAAAATTATAGTGAAGCTACCCGGCCCATTATGGGACTCAGTGGAAGATGTATTAACAGCATGCATGAACAGAGTAGTGAGTAACTATATGCAAGTTAAATCATCATCTGAGACTCCATGAAATAGTCAAGTGAACCATCACTTGAAGATCAAGGTAGCAGTTGTCTTTAGTACCCTCTAAAGGTCATTAGGAATCACATCAAATGGAGTCTTAGGAATCTTAGACATGTATCAAGACAATGTTATATAACTTATGCAATCAGAGACATTTATCATCATAGATCCCTTAGGAATAGGAGCTTACGCATCCAATCACTACTCAACATATAGAAGTCTCGAGGGTAGTAGTTCAACTACTTTAAGACTTCTAGCATTCAAACGTGAACATGAGTCATGAGTTATATCCGGAAATTATGAATGTAACTACCTCCAAACCCATATCATATATCAATTCACTTACATTTAAGACATTCCAAAAGAAAGGAGAGATAGGCTTTACGTATACTACTTCTCATCATACATAATCCTAAAAAGGAAATAACTCAACTATTACAGGAGTTCTAACATTAAGAAGTCGATAAGAGTGATGAATCATACTTGGAGTTCTATGAATGGAATTATCCCCACATTACATATACCAACTATTAAAGGATAAGACATGCCAAGATAAAAGAAATATAGCTTTACATACCTCTTATGGATTAATCTTAACCACGATTGCCACGTCATCTTCTGAACCTATTTACCACGAAAGTAATGCTAATATTAATAACCTTCGACTGTCCATCTTATAAACCTACAACCAAGTGTCCATATGAATCATTTCTTTATTTGCCTTCCTCGACTAGTCTATTAGTTAGTTAAGAAGTTAACAGAAATTGGGCAACATCTCCCCTACAACTTGCCCTATCCGAATTTCCAATTACACCTTTGATTAGTATAGCCATAACAACAACAACAACCAGCAGCCATATACAATTAACTTACTTCAATATTACGCAATACATGCTCTAAAAAACTCGTCCAAAACCACGATACTAAAATAGAGTTTTCAATCTTTATTTTGCAAAATCTTAACCAAATGTAACTGGACACGACATGGCTAAAATCAGCAGAACCCACACCCCTTTTGAATCATGTTTCCAGCCCCTTTAAATCACACAAACTAACTTCAACACAACATCATGTTAATAACAACACTACTCAACTTCATTTCAACTAGAACGACTTCAATTTTATTTGTTTACAACGTCAATCATAATTATGCAATTTTCTTACTCTAACTTCATTTAACACACGTAATCTTTCCATTACGACATCATTAACTCCAATTAGAAAGGAGGAACCTTACCTTGCCGAAAATCAACCACAAAAGCTCCTTAATGATGGCTGAAAATTGGTGGCTGCTCATTGCACTATCTTGCTGCCCCAAATAATTAATTTACGCTATTTAACACCATTACTTAATCGAGAATACCTTATATAAATAAATTACAGATAAAAATTAGAGGGCTTACCTTATTTCTTGCTCTTGGTCGTAGCTATTCTCTCTTAGTCTCTGTTTTTTTTGTAAAAGATGAAGAATGAGCCTTATTCATCATAGAATACATATATACATCTCCTTAGAAGGTGACACATGTCATCCCCTAAGTATGACATATGTCCAGCCCTTATTGGCCCACCGCATCCATGCGGACACTCCAACGCTGCCATGTGGCAGGGTGAGGTCCAGCCCAAGCAGGTGCGTCACCTACTTGGTCCAAGTAGGTGTATCACCTACTTCCACGTGGACTCTCCTTATGCTTTTATGTGTCTTTCCTTATGCTTCCATGTGTCTTCTCTTATGCTGCCATGTGTCCTCTTCTCCCTTTTTGTAGGTTCATAATTTTATCTTACTTTAAGAATCTATGTAATCCTTGCTATGTAATCTCGGTATATACTCAAGTAGCTTAAGTATGTAAGGCATCCAAGTCGGTAGCTTACGCAAGTAGGTCGATTACCATAACTTACTACTTGGCCTCCAACTCTTTTCCAATCCTTCCAAACCTATTTCCAACCATTGCTACTCATATAGAAATTCATAGATAACATAGATTACATGGCCACCTTTTAGAAAAAAACATGTTCCATTATACAAAAGTGTGGGGTATAACACAGAAGAATAAACCGAATAAGCTCAACATTTTTGGACAAGTCTATGAAGACTTAAAACTAACTCTAAAATGGTTACTAGGATAGGCCTATGGCTACCACAAACTGATAAATAAAAACTAAAAATGTCAAGGCTCAAGAACTTTTGTGAATGCAAAGAGGTCTCACCAACGCTGGATAGAAAATTGATCATCAATGATGCACCTGTTGAGGATTTCTATAACCTGTGACAACATCATAAAAAGATGCAACACCAAATAGCATCAATATATGAAATGTACGATATGTAAAATAACTGAAAGGAACTTACTCTAGACACTAAACTCAAGGAACTCCACTCTTAAAATAGTTCAACTAAATAAAGCATGCATTATATGTAAGAGAATACTTTAAAAGATATAAATAAGTAAATACAACTATAGATATAAAAATATTGTACTTTTTCCTTAGGAAGTTTCTCTAACTGTCAATCATCACTATGAGCCTCGTGATGATACAAAGTTTTGGCCATGCTTCCAGAGCCATCCTATACCTACTAGGGTATTGGAGAATAGCTTAACTTATGGTTCTATCTAAAAGTCCTCTTTTGGGACTATGTGAGCAGTCTCCTAAATGAACAGTATGGGGTTGGAATTATCTAAACTTCTGCCCAAATTGATGCTTGATACTAATCCCAAAATAAATTTACTCTGCTCATATTTTAAGAAAGTGTATTTACTCAGTTAACCGATTTAGTTTCTTTTGGACTTAACTCAAATGTCAACTCCTCTTTAAGATAAATATCATCTCAATGCAATAATGCATTTAAACTAATAAGTTGACTTCTCAGCTCAATCTCAAAATAGATGTTTAGGTGTATTAATACTCTACTTATTTATACTCAAAATACTCATGGTCAAACTCCCTCTCAATTAAATGATAAAAATATTCATCCTTTAACTCAAAATAGTGCATAAAATAATCAATGCAAAACTCAATTAGGCTTCATTTGGATGCAAACATGAATCCATAATCTGAAGAACTCAACTCATCAAAGTATAATGAAATATAAACTAGAACTCAATAAGGATTATATAGATAACTCAAGAATTCAATTTGACGAGATTAAAACTCAAACTTGACTGAATGAAGATATAGGGAAGGAGAATGAACTCAGTCCAACATTGTGATTAACCTTACATACCTGGAATGAGGATTATCTGGAAAAAATATATGATCTTGCTTGAAACTCTTGAACCATAGCTCTTCTCCTTCTATCAAATTCTTGCTCTCAAATGTTTCTAAGAGTTAATGAGAGACAAACCTTGTTAGGTACTCAAACGGAACTAAATTTAGTCCCAAAATAGATTGGGTTAAGTTTGGGAAATATAGGGAAAAGACTAGAACTCCCCTCATTAAAGCGACTAGGCCATCTATGGGCCCCTTCCAACAAATCATAAATATAGGGTCCCTCTTGTAGGTCTTGGGGTCTAAATTATTGGACTCATTGTAATAAGGCATATTGGGTCCAATGCCAACCTATTACAGGTCGTAGGATCTTAGACAGGTCACAAGAGACCACTTGTAGGACTTCATTGGGGTAGGGCTTGGTATCTACAAACCTCTTTTCTATGACTCGTAGCATGCCCTATGGATCGTAAGACCCATTTGTGGAAACATGTGCATATTCCCCTACCTACTGGAATGTGACCTTTAAGTCTATGAATGACGACCCTATGGGTCATAAGATATTAGAAGACTCGTAACTGTCACTCGTAAGCACTAGTATGAATATTGGAACATTGGCTAAGTAATTTGGGATTCTACGAGTCCTACTGATGACTCATAGGAACTCCTACATGTCATAGGTCCCAGTCGTGGGCCACTAGATAGTCTACCCTTCTTAGTTTTTCTCAATTTTTCTCTAAGTTCTCAAAATTTATCTAAGTCAGAATATTACGGGTTGTTACAGTTCTAGCGTAATTTGAGGAGACCAATCTAGTCTTGAACTAGGAAAATTGTCATTTTTTAGTTAAATAAGGTATTGTTATGACCCACAAAGTTTCCAAGAAATGTATAGAGGTTGATCGGGCAAAGGTTGAAGTTATTGAGAAGTTGCCTCCCCCAGTCTCTATAAAAAGGGGTAAGAAGCTTTCTTTTCCATGCAAGATTTTATAAGAAATTTACCAAGGATTTATCTAAGACTGCAATTTTTTTTTAATTTTTCTTATTTTTAAAAAAACCTATGTATAGTCCATTGGAGGAAGTGAAGTTCGAGTTTCATGAGTGATACACCCAAACATAGACTTCAATTAAGAAGTATAGAGCTGTCACTGTCAAATATAGAACCCAACTAGGTTGGGGCTGAACCCACAGGAAATAGGGAGGAAATAAATCTACTAGTACTTAAACTCAGTTGTAGTCAATATTTTAGGATAGTAAAAATGCATAAAGTAAATGGGGGTTTTGTTGTTTAATAAGTAAATGTTCACTGTAACAGAGTAAAAATGGCTTAAGGTTGTAAACAATATGAGAAGTTAGCTAGGATTGTGTTCCCCATGACATGTAACTTAGTAGTCTTATCGTATTGGCGATATCCTATCAATGCATCGCATGCAAAATCTAGCAAGTTATGTGAATCTAAACACCTCCCAGTTCTATTAGTTGAATTTGACTCATCACCTCCCAGTCTAAGAGCGTTTTACCAACTAACCTTTGCTTTTGACCTCAGAAAACCATCTCCTCCTGGGCTCAAGTTCTTAGACAGAGGTTTTGAACCTCAAATCTCTATTGTAGTTTTCTTTTCCTAATCACTATCCCTCTCCCCAAGAAATTAATGAATATAGGCGAGTTTCAACATGTGTACTCATTAAAAGGAAAATAGAATGAAAAACCTATAATGCAATGCTAAACACTAAATGATAATAACCTATATGTTTGCCTAATTTGTTATGCTGTCATGGTTCCCACAAACCTAGTTATCGGGTTTAGCTACTCATATTCTCAAGGAATGAATCAAGAATTAATGGATAATTCATAATACAATACTTAAGTTTATGCAAAAGTAAAAATTTAATCACAAGAATGAAGAACAAATAAAATATTCGATTGCACGTTTGAATCTTGAAGAGTACTCGAAGTTATGTTCTCACAATGTTCACAATACTCTAAAATTAGTAAAATTGTGTAAACTATAAAAATAATGAGTTTGGGTATTTATAGAAGTACAAAATCCAATTCTAACCAATTAGGAAAACTTTAGTCGGCAATGTTCATGCCAAGGCTTCATGAGTTGTATTCATGTTCACTCCCCATGGTCATGCTCCATGGTATCTAACTTAGCTCCACTACTGTGTGGACCTCTTCTCCGTCACACACAATCTTCACACCTCCTGGTCCTCATTACACTCCGTAGGGGGGACCATGGACCTTTCCTTAAGCAATTTTAACTCATCTTCAGCATATCTTTCACAAGTCTTGGCCACGACCCGTGGTGGACACTATGGCCCATGAAGGGTCTCATGAGGTTCCACTTAGCCAAATTCTCCTCATCTTCAGGCTTTAGCATGTCAGCATACTGTCTGCCACCACGGACCGTATGAGGCATCATGAAGCGTGGTGGCATTCGTGGTTCTTTGCCTGTCATATTTTTCTCATCAAAAGCCCCTCAAAACTCAAAACAATCCCAAAATTCATGCATGACTTAGTTTTCCTATAAAATGAACAAAACACACATCATATCTACAAAAACATGCCTGAAACTCATATTACTCCACTATTTTGAGCATTGAAAGTGTCGTACATACGCGACACATTAATACCCTCAACTAAGAACTATTATTTGTCCTCAAGAAATGACACAAAACAAAATAACACTACGCACAAATACAAATGACTATCAAAAGACATGTAACAGCCCAACATACAAAACTATGACCCTTTCTTTCAACTAACTAGCTACACAATGCACTGACAGTCAAACTAACTCACAAGGATTGATTTACGACATCACATTACTCATAGTCAACCAAACCAATGCAAATAACAATGTACTAGTCGATATAATAACTAAATTGCAAAATCACCATGCCCTCACCCTAAAAAATCTCTCACACGATATGTATAGGCAAAATAGAGACTGAAATAAGCTCACTCATGCTCTCAAATGAAGTTCAATCAATGCATATGTACGAATCATAGGCTTTCCATTATTTTCTATACTTCAACTTTCAAATAGCTTTTTTAGGATTACATTAGGACATTCATTCCTTGTAATGTAGGCTCGGGCTTGGGTAGAATACATTTTGGATTAAAGTGACTGTTTTTCCCCTCCATGACGCTACTTTGACTTAACTATTTCTTTTTCAAACCCAAACTAGTTCATCCCTTTTTTGCTTTCTTAATTTATGCCCGGGTATGGTTTCAAGCTTTATTTCCTTAGAAGCCACAACTTAATGCTTCTCTTTTTCCTCTCATCATACAGTTCTTTTCATATCCCAACTTTTCTATTTCTCTCTATAGTAGCCACCGTCAACTTAGGCTTTTAGCCTGAGTTGAGGTGCACAATATCCTAGGATGAACCAAGGCCAAGATAAAGGTCTATAATCAGACAGGGAAGATGAATAGGTCTTTTTGAGGCTCAAACTTTTGGTTCAAAGTGTATAATTTCATTTGGTTGGTCATTTTCAGGCTAATTGACTCATTTTCAACAAAAGCATATGATCCTATCCTAATCAAGCTATCCAATCAATTCAATAAGACTAACCAAGTAAGTTTTAGCTTATAAATGCATTGTTAGAACTAGGTAGTTCATCTCACACATACATGGCACATATATACACTATTCAACCCCGATAAATACAATTATGTTCTAGCTAGAAATTGATTGACAAGTCAATATGTATAATGTACTATAAAGATCCTATAAGTCCATTTTCAAAATTCATAAAAATCGCATAACATTACAAAATATATTCAATTAGGAGTCATTTTTGTTCGGTTGAAACAAAAGTGCCATTCTGACAGAGGTGCATCACAGGCCAGGAGCTGAAATTTAATCTAATACTAGATTTAAATCTCGTGTGAAAAAGAAGAATCTGTGACTTCTCTGTGTTGTGGACCTGTAAGTGGGTTTTTGATTTTCATTTAAATGATTGGTTTAATCTGTTTGCCCGTCAAATAACCTGACTCATTCCTTTTTTATCCCTAATTTTGACCCCATTCCTCTTCCAAAAACACCTTCTTTCTCCATTGACCAAACCCTAATAAATTTTTCTCTTCAAATCTATAACACGAAGTTGTTTCTCATCTTCAAGCTTTGCTAGTTTCATCATCTTCACCCTTCAAGGAATGTTTCTAAACACTCTTCTTGTTTCTTGGGAAAGTTGTATAGTGAAGAACATGTAAATTGATGAAAGTTGGTATTATTTCTATTAAGTTGGTTAAAAGTTTTTTAAAATATGTTCATAGGGAAGAAGATTAAGTTGTTGAACCTATATATGGTACCCATGAGTGTATAATTTCTTAAAGTACAATTCTAACTCAGATAATTTTGGAAGTTCATTGCCAAGGTTGTAAAATTGTTGTTGTGTAAAGTCTTAAGTAGCACATGAGTTTAGAATGTTGTGGTTTGAACATACTATTGTTTTGAATTCTTGAGTAGATTCAATAAGTCAAGCATGAATTGATATGAAAATTCCACATAAGGTGTATGTGTGATAAATAAAAGTGAGTATGGAAAGTCTGAGTACCATGTTGTGTATGTTCGTATGTGATACTGATTAAAAGTGGGGTTATCTCATGCACATTCCCACATCTTAAGTATCGCTCGAATTCAAATAGACTAACTTATGTATTGTACTTTTGGCATATAGTCATATCAGGAACTTATTGGAAAAGCAAGGAGGTATCTTCCTCAAGCAATTGAAAGAGGGTTTAAGGTGGGGAAATTACACTTATAGTTCCTCAGGGACAAACTCGCCGCTTTTGTATTTAAGGTGGTTAACACTGAAGGAAAAAAATGGTACAAAAAGCAAATAGAAACAAAATACTTCTCGGAAGTGTGCATAGATGATGAAAGATTGGAAAGAGAGTTCCCCTAAGTGATGCAACATATTCATGAACTCTACATGGAATTCATCTTTGCTGACCCAAAAGTCTATAACATACACCTAGTGTGAGAGTTTTATGCGAATTGGCAGCCGGATGCACATTCCAACTTTGTTAAAGTATGGGGTGTTGATGTACCTCTCACACCTTTGACACTAAATGAGCTATTCAGGACTACTGAAGTATCCTCTGCTATCCTTACTGAAGAACATTTGTCCCCCGTACCTTGACATTCATTATACTTTGTGTGTAAGGCAGTCTACAAAAAAATAAACTCACCATGGACATAAGGTGTTTCACCAAACCTACCCCTATGCCTATATAAGCCGGAAGGCTAGAGTTTGGTTGTAAGTTATGATAAATTGCCTGATCCCAAGACTGCACTATACCAATGTGACTTGGGATAAAGTTTACTTAGTGTATACCCTCATGAAAGACACATAAATAAATATTGGGGTTGTTCTCAAGTCGTCAATAAGGAAAAACTAATTCATTGTGGCAGATGATGTGCTTTTGGAGCCTGAAGAAGGCTTGGATTGCATGTCTCTCTTAATCAGGATATCGATTGATGTGACCAAAAAATAAGGCCTGGACACTATTCAAGGGCCTACCATGCTATGAATGAATGACATAGGAGGGATGAGATGATCATGGCCTACATATATGGGTTGGAAACACTGCATCATAAGAATGGGTGTCGAGTGTCCATGTAGGAGCAATTAGATGAGGTCGAATGCAGGTATCCCTTAAATGAGCATGCTAAAGTCATTTTGGGATTAGGGCTCAAGTTTTATGATTCCACACATGTTAATGTCCTAACTAATAAGGAAAGGAACATGGGGACGTAAAAAAAGGGGGTCCTATCAACCTGTTCCGACCTAGGATAATAAGCTCATGAGCTTGGTCTTACTTTACCGTTATGCACTGGGTCTAATTTTGATACTGATTCTGAGGAGGATGGTGACCAACCTCTAACTCTTAAGGACGTTAGAGGTTATGATACCATGAAGGATTGATGAGGGAAGTTCCTCAACCTACTTCGGTTTTTATTTTTAGTAATTTTTGAGGCACTAGGGACAGTTCTAATCTTTTAAGTGTGGGGTATGATGCACCCAAACTTACACTCTAATTAAGAAGTATAAAGTGCTCAGTTTCAAATATAGAATCCAACTAGGTTGGGGTCAAACCCGCAGGGAATGTGAAAAAAATATGTCTACTAGCACTTATGTTCAATTGTAGTCACTATTTCCCAAAACTAAAAATGCATAAAGTAAATTAGGATTGGTCATTTGATTGAGTAGTGAGTAACAATGTTTACAATAATGAAGTAAAACAGACTTAGAGTCTTGAACTGTATGAGAGTATAGCTAGAATTGTATTTCCCATAATATGTAACTCAGTAGATGTATCATATTAGTAGCTCCTTTTTAATGCGTCACATGCAAAGTTTAGCAAGTTATGGACATAAAAACTCCTTTTGGCGCTATTAGAGATATTTCACTCTTCACTTTCCGGTCTCATAATGTATGTCTCTCTAACGCTTTCTTTTGACCTCAGAAAACTATTCCATCCCCCATGCTCAAGTTCTTAGACGAAGGTGTGTAGCTTTAAATCTCCGTTGTAGTTATCTTTTCCTAATATTTAACCCTCTCCTGAAAAAGTAATGAATAAAGGCAAGTTTTAATGTGTGCACTCATTAAAAATAAAAACAAAAAAAATATAACAACAATGCATGCTCAATCATTGGTTAAAAATCACCTATACATTTTCCTACTTACTTATTCTGTTATGGTTTCCACAACCTTAGTTGTGGAGTTTGGCTACTCATATTCATAAGAAAAGCGTTAAAATTGGGGTTAGTCATTATAACAATACTTACATTTATGAAGTAGTTAATCTCTAATCTATAGATGAACAATGAATCAAGAAGAGAACTAAAATCAATAATCACGTTTGATCTCAAAAGGTTGTTCCAACATATCTTCTCACATTTTGTTCTATGCTCAAAAACTGGTAAAAGTACATAACATAAACATAAACCCTATGTAGACTTCATAGAAAAAAAACCAAATCCTAAACAAAGTAGGAAAACTAAGTCGGTACTAGTTAATCCTCACACTTCACGGTCCGTAGTGACTTTCACACCCCATAGAAATGTTTTATAGTCTTTGACTTGGATTCGCAGCTGTGTGGTCATCTCTCCCTCACGGGTAGTCTTCACGGACCGTATATGACATAACAGTCTATTCAGGTTCTTGTGTAGATTGTGTTGGACTTTTCCTGTGTCCTCTCAACATCTTCTTCATGGACAAGGTTGAAGACCCATCATTCTTTGCATGATCCATTTTGAGGCTCATAGATATTTACTTGGGCTTCTTGTAAATACTTTACAGCCTCACTTTCACATCTATGGCACGATCTGTGATAGCTTCCATGGCTCCTGAAGGGTTTAGTGGGAATCTACTTTTGACAAAATATCTTGCACTCTTTCACAGCATCACCATTAACGGCCAACTCCACAGGCCGTATAAGACCTCACAACCTGTAGAAGGCTTTGTGGACCCTAATCTTTTACTGAATTTTAGTATTTTCCATAGTTCAGCCCATCATTGTGCGTGGGTTAATTTTCTAGCACATCAAACATAAACACACATTTTTTTACAAATACTTACTTGAAACCCATGGTAATTCAACATTTTGAGCATTGAAAGTATCGTAAATTTGTGACACATCAACACCCTTAACTTAGAACCATTGTTTTTCCTCAAGCAATAAAATCTAAACAAAATAATAGCGCACAAATACAAATGACTCTAAAAGATCCACAGTGGTCCACACACAACCATAATGACCCTTTTTCATTTTCAGTCTAATTGCCTATGAAATACACAAAATATTCAACTAACTCACAAAGTTCGATTTACAACATTTCACTACTCACGGTCAACCAAACCAATGCAAATAACAATTGTGTAGTAAAATTATCAACCAAATAGTGTGGTCATAGTGCCCTCACCACAAAGAAGTCTCTCTCACGACATATATAGGAAAAATACATAATGAAATAATTTTACTCACACTCTAAATTGAAGTTCAACAATGCACATATACATACTATACGCTTATCCTTATGTTCTATACTTTAACTTTTGAATAGATAGTTTAGGGTCACGAGAGTGGACTTTGAGGTGGGGGATCGACCTAAGCCCTAGTAGCAATCACTAGTCTCTTAAACTATTTTTCCACCGTAGGATAGACAATATGGCCTAGATAGTGCATCCACATATAGCACATGGTAATGAAAATATTGGATGGAGCCTACCTTGGAAAGTAGCCTCCCCTCTTCTCGATATGGGGATCATCAGATTTCATATAATAGCTCACATGATCTTATTGTCGGTTATAGTTATCTCCCATCTATGTATGTTTCCTATGATGATGATATTTTGATGCATTAAACAATGATCATGATTATTTAAAGTTTTCATGGTTTTACTCATGTTTTGACGATATTGGTCTTCCATCTCATGATTCATATTGATTATGTCTTATGTTCATTATTCATGCATAGCTATCACATACTTAGTACATTCAATATCCTAACGCATATTTTTTCCTATATTGTATCATAATATAAGGTCCGACGATCTTGTTCATCCACCTTCCATTCGTGGCTAGAGTTCATTACTGTTGCTTTGTTGGTGAGTCCTCATGTTCTAAGGATGAGATATTTACTTTCTTATAAGTCTATGACTTTCTTTTATCTTTCATATTGGATGAGCTGGGAGATTGTCTTACCCCCCCCCCATATAGTAGTAGAGACATGTTAGATACTAAATAGTCTATGTTGTCACTTTCTTATTTCAAGACTTATGCTTTTATTAAGATGTTGCTTCCATATCATGATCTTTATTGTTTAATTCTTTTACCTTATTTATACTCCATAATGTTATGATAAAAAGCTTGGTTTGAGTTCTTCGGGATTCTAATCGTTGCGTTATGACTAGGCTCTAGATCGGGCCGTGATAAACTTAGTATCAGAGTTCAAGGTTCAAGTATCCTAGGGAATGTAACATGCCGCATCAAGTAGAGTCTTGTTCATCAGTGTGAAGCACGCCACATTTGTGAATAGGAGGATATAAGGCTTCTTAGAAAACACTTCACTTTTTTCATGATCTCATCGTGCTATACAGTTGAACTCTAAGGTTTTCTCCTCTAATGCTTTCTCTTTGTGATTATAGAAATATGCCTCCATAAAGAGCTCACGTCCAAAGGAATATTGAAGACGAACCATAAGATCTGAATAAACCTTTGAATAATCAAGTGACTAATACGGAGTTTGGAGCTGCTTTTCAAATGCTAGCCCAAGTCGTGACTACTTAAGTGAAGTGAGGGGTGGATGCTACTCCAAATGTGACTACACTGTCTTCTAGGGTTAGAGACTTCACAAGGATGAACCCTCCAAACTTTTATGGATCCAATGTTGATAAGGATCCCTAAGACGTTTTTGATGGTTTGTACAAGATTGTTGATATTATAGGAGTGTCTTCGAAGGATAAGGCAAAATTGGTGGCCTACCAACTCAAGGGTGTCACTCAAGTTTGGTACAACCAATAGGAAAAAGTTTAAGAGGGTCCCATAGGTTGGGAAAATTTCAAAGTTGCATCTCTTGATCACTTTTTCCCACTTTAGTTGAGGGAGGCGAAGGTGTTAGAATTCATAAAACTCAAGCAAGAAAATATGAGTGTGAGGAAGTATGCCCTCAAACTCACAATGTTGTCCAAGTATGCTTCATCCTTTGTATCTGAAGCTCGTACCCGAATGAGTAAGTTTATTCTGGGTGTTTTGGACTTGGTGATGAAAAAATGTGGAACCACGATTCTCATAAAGGAGATGGATATTTCTAGGCTCATGACTTATGACGATCAAATTGAATGGGATAAGCTTAAGGAGAGAAAAGTAAGGGAGTCCAAGAGGGCTCGGTATGAAGGTGGGTTTCCCAATCTAAATTTGGTAATAGTAATAGTCTATGTCAACAAGGTCAAACATTTCAAGGCCAAAGTTCTTCACAAGCTTTGGTTTAAAGGTTTGACAAAGAAAGGGTCTTAAATCCTAAGTCACAAGATGGTGTTAGTGGATCTACTCTTCCTAACTGTACAAAGTTTAGGAGAAATCATGGAGGTAAATATTTGGTTGGTGCGGGTGCATGTTTTGGATGCGGTAAGATGGGAAACAAGATATATGAATGTCCTAACAAGGGTAGAGAAGAGTGTCCTCAAGGTAAAACTACTCAAGGTGGATAAACTCCATAAGGTGGACTCTAACGCCAAAATAGGTTCTATGCCCTTTAAGCTAGGCAAGAGGTTGAGGAATCTGCCGATGTGGTCACTTGTGTGTTGAAAATCTTTGAATATAATGTTTATGAATTATTAGATATGGGTGCTACTCCATCATTTGTTACTCCTTATATGTCATGACCCAAACCCTATAGGCCGCGACTGGGGTCCGACCAGGACCCCCATATACATACCTATTAGCTGGTGTCAAATCAAACTATAAACAAAGTGATACTACTCACAAAAATCCCAATGAATTAAAACATTTTTGTGTATGTATGGCCTCTTTCATTCGTACCATATCAGGAAAGGGCACGCAAGCCGACAAGGCTGCTGTAACATAAAAACATTTACAACATGTCGTATAGCCACCACCAAAAAAACTCACAAACAATCCACATACATATGTCTACAGACCTCTAAGAATAGTAACAATAACATATAGTGGGATAGGGCCCCCGCCGTACCCCTGGAAAAATAAATATATACATATTAAATGACTAGTATCAAAATTTAGGCTCTTGAATAGTAGAGCGCTCCCAACATCGCTGAGTGGAAATCCTAAGCCGGCAGATCTCCAAAATGAACATCTGTACCTGCGGGCATAAAATGCATCCCCTTGGAGAATAGGGGGTTAGTACGATAAATGTACTGAGTATGTAGAGCATGGACTGTAATAAGTAAAGTTATTACCATAGCAGAATGTGCAAAAATGAGCAAAGTATCCAGAAATATCAAAATGCTTATCATAACCACAGATAAGGTATGCAGAAAAATATATGCCATATCCGGCCTCATTATGGGACTCGGTGAATAAATCGTGGTCGCCGCCTCATCACCGGCGCCACAACACATCATAACTCTAGAGTAGGAAATATCTCCATAACAGATCATATTATATTAGATGGTCATATGAGATTATATCATATCATATGTGTACATGGCACATCATAACTCCACAAATCCTATGTACAGGTCGTACCTGCCCCCTCACGATGGGTCACGACGAACAATGCATAAAAGTACGCATGATAACAAATCCTAGCCCAGGCTCAGCGAAGGAATTATTGAGGCATTCTAAAGTGGAGTAGTGAGAAACTATATGCAATTTAAATCATATTTGAGACTTGATGGAATAATCAAAATGAGCTATCATTCAAAATCAAGACAAGAGTCATATTAAGTACCTTTTGAAAGTTACTATGGGTTATATAAAAATAGAACTTTTGGGAATCATATACACATATCAAGGCATAACAAATATCTTTTGGAAAATCAAGAAGTTGGCCATCCTAGCGGCTCTACGAATAGGAACTTCCTTGGGATCATATAAAAGTCACATACTTGCTTCATAAAAACCATGTAAACAAGGAATATTAGCTTTACATATTTGTTCCCAAAACATGCCAAGCGATAGAATAAGCTTAATACACTTATGCCAAATACATGCCAAAAGAAAGTCTAGGCCTTACATACTTATGCCAAAAACATGCCAAAAGAAGGAAACAATAGCTTTACATACCTCTTATGGATTACTCTTAATACGTTCTCCTCATCATCTCTTGAACCTATTTAACATGAAAGAAATACAAGAATCAACAACCCTTGACTTTCCAGCGTCTTAAGTTACATATGAGTATTCATAGAACTCATCTCTTCGCTCGCCTTCTTGACTAGTTCCTTAGTTAGTTAAGGAGTTAAAAGAAATCGGGCAGAACCTCCCCTATAACATGCCCTATCCGAATTTCCAATTAGATCCCTAATCACTAAATCCAACAGAAAACAACAAGATTCAGCTCATATATAACTAGAACATGGCAACATTACACAATATAAGCTCCAAACAACTTGCTGAAAATTATGATACCAAAATAGGGTTTCTAATCTTTATTTCGCAAAACCTTTAATTGTACGAAATGAGGGGATGTGTTGCTGCAACCAAAAGCCCCCAAACCTATTTTATAATACTTTTAGGCCCTGAAACACACCACCACACACCTTCAACAGCACACCACGAGCACAACACCTTGCTTCGACTACAATTTAACTATAGCAACTCCAATTAAGTTTGCTTTGAACGTTAAATATTTCTATGAAATTTTTACACTTAAAGCAGAATAAAAGGTGTGTAATACACCCTATCAAAACATCATAAACTTCAAATTGGAATAAAACTTACCCGAAATTGGCCAAAACTCGCCAAAATTGCGCCTCGGAACTTCTCTAAACATGCTGAAATTTCGTGGCTGCTTTCTATCCATTTGGTGCTTCTCCAAATAATAAATTTAAATAATTAATACTCTCATAACCTGTACAAACCCTTAACAAAATGTGGGATAAGAGAACCAAGTCATACCTTGCTAAAACTTATCTCGGAAGTTCTCTTAGTATGCTGAAAAGTAGTGGGCTGTTTGTGTCGCTTCTTCTCTGCCCTAAATAGAAACTTTTCGTTATTAAAAACCTATATATAACCATAGGATACCTTAAATAATTAATTCATGAACAAAATCAGAAACCTTACCTTAAATTGAGCTAACCCATGGCTACCCTCTCTTGCCTTCAACGTTTTCCTCTTCTTTTTTCCAAAGAGAACATGCTGAAAATAAAGTATATCTCAGCATAATATACATATATATACCTCCTTAGAAGGTTCCACATGTCATGCCCTTAGGGGTGACATGTGGCAGCCTTCTAGGGCACTACCTCAGCCCATGCAGCCCCTCACATGCTGCCACATGGAAGTGGGGTCCATCCTAAGCGTCTACATCTCCTACTTGACCCTAAGTAGGTGCACCACCTTCTTGTACAAGTATGTGCATCACCTACTTGCTTCGAGTAGGTAGGTCATTTCCTTATTTCTCTTTCGTGAGCTTGTAATCTCGTCTTATTTTAAGAGCCTATGTAATCCGTGCTTCGTAAGCTTAGTACATCCTCAAGTAGCTTAGGTATGTAAGACTTCTAAGTTAGTAGATTACGTAGGTAAAACAAGTCCTATGACTCCTTACTTGGCCTTCAATTCCTTCTGGATTCTTATGACTCTATTTCCAATCTTCTCTACTATAGAGTATCACATTCTCCCTTTCTTAGAGTTGTTTGATAGTGTCGTAGATTATCCAGCTCATATGCTAACTTCTAAGAAGCTTAAAAGAAATTCCGATATCAAGAGTGTGGGGTGTAACATCCTTCCCCACTTTAGAATATTCATCCTCGAATGTTGTTTAATCTTACAAGGTCTTACCGGGACTTTGGGAATTATCTATACCAGTTGTCACCCATAAGCCTCCTACTCGTCAATATAATTAATTAAGGAGTTTAGATTACCTTTAGATATAGGGTTCCATACGGATATTTCTTCTCTATTTTTGTCTCATCACATGCTTTGGTGAGAGCCACGTCCTTAGTTTGCAACCTTCTAATTTGCCGACCCAAGATGGTGATAGGTCACTCCTCATAGGATAACTCTTATGTTATGTGGACTTTATCCACAGAGAATATTCTGAGAGGGTCTCTTATATATTTGCGGAGCATTGATCCATAAAGACTGAATGTATTGCTTCCAATCGGATAGTAGGTTCAACCCATAGGCAATTTTACCTATTCTACGAATGGTCTAATAAGGAATAATGTATCCCTTTCTTGTCGACTTTTATTAAACCTTGACTTGGTGATGCTTTCACAAACACTCATTCATCCATTTCAACTCAAAAGGTTGACGTTGAATATCTATGTATGACTTTTCTTAACTCTGGGCTATTAATAGCTTTTTTTTCTTGAATAATCTTTACTTCATAAATAACTTGCTAGATCCCCTCTAGGCCTATCCATTAATCGTAGGGCAAAATGTCAAACTAAGAGTCATCTGTATTCCCAATCCTTTTCGGAATGATCTCCAGCGGTTAGCTGTAAATTAAACTTCCATGTCTGAGATAATAGGTGTGGGAACTCTGTGATGTCTCATTGTCCCCTTGCTATGTCATCTCGCATAACCCTCAGCTGAACATGCCTTCCTAACTGGAAGGAAATGGGTTGATTCCGTCAGCCTATCCACCATAACCCTTATGAATTCATGGTTCCTTAGAATGTGAGGTCAGCTCGTACTATAATCCATATTGGCTGCTTTCCATTTTCGAGTCGGGGTTCCCATTCCCCGTAATAGGCTATCAAGCCTCTGATGCTAAATTTTTGTTTAAGCTATTGTACCATTCCTCTTAATCCAACTTGTAACCCTTTAGGCATGCTATTATACGCTTTTACTCAAATCTTTTCTCCAGTTCTCTTACCACACATCATATTGTAATCCTTACAATAACATGTGTAGGTACTTAAAGCAGTCCAGAGAATGCCTTAGCGTCGCTATACCAATGTCTTACCTCCTTCAGTCGAGGTCAGGGCTCCACTATGGCATTTGTCCTTAATACTGATTGTATCTTACTAGTTCTGCCTCAAACCATCTTACACTTTTCTTTAATAGATTCTAAATATGGAAATTACATTTCTATTACCGCCTTCTTTTTATCATGTAATTGCTTGATCTTACTCTTAGTATACCAATGTTTGTAGGCTGTACAACTATTCTTGTGCAACTTGCACGAAGTGTATTCTATTTTAGTCATAGTCTTTTCTGCTCTTGGCTTACTTTGCTCTACACGTGTCATTGTAATAACATGCACTTACAGTCTCTTTTGTCATACTTGTTTTGCTTTTTTCACTTACTCTTAAGTCTTATCATATTCTAATATCGGAGAGGTTTCTTTATCCCTTCTCTTTGGCTACTTGTATGTCACAATGCCGGTTGCCAGTAACTCTGTTACTAACATCCTGACCTTTAGTCAAGTGTAGCCTGGCTATCCCTTACAATATCTTTAAGTTCTCATTGTGATTCCCTTGTCTTATGCATCCCCTTTATATGCACCCATTCTTTGATATTATACTATTCAAGGTTCTTACTAATAATTCTCAACACTGTCTTCGGTATTATGGCTTCTATTTATTCATTACTGGATTTTTGGTCTTATTAATTTATGCCATTGTGGGATCTCACTTGAAGCCACTTCCCCCCTTTAGGCTATACCCATGTCACTATCTGTTTGTGTTCTACCTTAACATCACATTATTGTACTATCTCTTTAAATCTATGACCATACATTCTCCTTTCATTCCGTCCTCCTATTCAGTTACCTATGTCTATCTTAGGTGCCTTTGTTAGAACTTCCTTACTAAAATTTACTTATTCTCAAAACGACCTTCTTATATTCACATGGTATCATGTTCGCATTCAGTCCCATAGTATAAAACTGCTTAACCTTCTTCACGATTCTTACTATGGGTTACTTAACCTTCTTAGCTAGTCTTATCCTTAATATCTCACAAGCTGTCTTATTAACACTTTACTTTCGTCACAATTCTTTTTCCCTTGCACTCTTGTCTTAATCATACTGTTACTTATTTCAATATAACTCATCATAGTTTATCCCTATGTATCAATTCAGGCGATGCCTTACTATATCATTTTATCCAGATCTATCAATCTTCTCTAAATCATCTTTTTTGGCTTATAGGTCTTCTCTAACTTCGTTCTACTATACCAGTATCCACCTCCTAGTTTCTATTACTATCAATTCAGCAATTAACTCATTTCTCGAGGCCAGCCATACTCATTTAGTCAAATCTCATAATTGTTGTGGGCACAACCTTTCAAGACATACTACAACCCTGTATCTCATTCTCTTCTTATTTCTAAGAAAATTTGGGCAGAGTTTCCTCTGTATTTCTTACTATCTCAACACCTACATGCAGAAAATGCCAACAGTGCCTCACAGGGCACACATATATATAGTCATATCATCTGATATCACAGCCACACAGGGAGCCCAATATCAATGACAGTAAAAAATGATGGACTTACCTCATGTGTCCAACTCAAACTGTACCTGTTAAACTTTCTTGGTTACTTTTCCTTTCATTTTGTATGTAATTCGTATTTCAACATCTTACCTGACATATGTCTTTCGTGCCTTTGCTTACCTGTGTGCCTTGTAACTTCTAGTATCGTCAGTTATTTTCTTCTATCAATGTTTCCCTTCTGCTGAAAGAACAGGTTAGTAGGAGGAATTTCATTCCCTATGACTCGGATCTATCGCACGATCTCAGATATGAAAGAAAGAAGCATCCTAAATATCCTATAGCCTCCTATTTATGGATGTGGTGCACAACACACCGATAAACAAGACTCTACTAGACACGGTCTGTAGACACTCTAAGGACAAACTGCTCTGATACCACTTCTGTCATGATACAAACCTCATACGCGCGACTGGGGTCAGACCTAAACCCCCGTATACATACCTATCAGCTAGTTTCAAATCGAACTATAAACAAAGTGATACTACTCACAAAAATCCTAATGAATTAAAAATTTTCCATGTACGTATGGCCTCTTTCATTCATACCATATCATGAAAGGACATGTAAGCCGACAAGGCTTCTGTAACATAAAAATATTTACAACATGCCGTATAGTCACCACCAAAACAAACTCACAAACAACCCACATATATATGTCTACAAACCTTTGAGAATAGTAACAACAACATATGGCACGATAGAGCCCCCGCTGTATCCCTAGAAAAATAAATATATACATAATAAATAACCAGTATCAAAAGTTAGGCTCCGAAACAGTGGAGCGCTCCCAATACCGCTGAGTGGAAACCCTAAGCCGGCGGATCTCCAAAATAAACATCTGTACCTATGGGCATGAAACGCAGCCCCCCGTAGAACGGGAGGTCGGTATGATATATGTACTGAGTATGTAGAGCATGGACTGTAATAAGTAAAGTCATTACAAGAGCAGAATGTGCAAAAATGAGCAAAGTATCCAGAAATATCAAAATGCTTATCATAACCACAGATAAGGTATGTAGAAAAATATATGCCATATCCGGCCCAATTATGGGACTCGGTGAATAAATCGTGGTCGCCGCCCCATCACCGGCGCCACAACACATCATAACTCTAGAGTAGAAAATATCTCCATAAAAGATCATATCATATTAGATGGTCATATCAGATCATATCATATCATATGTGTACATGGCACATCATAACTCCACAAATCCTATGTACAGGTCGTACCTGCTCCCTCATGATGGGACACAACGAACAATGCATAGAAGTACGCGTGATAACAAATCCTGGCCCGGGCTCAGCGAAGGAATTATTGAGGCATCCTGAAGTGGAGTAGTGAGAAACTATATGCAATTTAAATCATATTTGAGACTCGATAGAATAATCAAAATGAGCTATCATTCAAAATCAAGACAAGAGTCATATCAAGTACCTTTTGAAAGTTACTATGGGTTATATCAAAATAGACATTTTGGGAATCATATACACATATCAAGGCATAACAAATATCTTTTGGAAAATCAAGAAGTTGGCCATCCTAGCGGCTCTACAAATAGGAACTTCCTTGGGATCATATAAAAGTCACATACTTGCTTCATAAAAACCATGTCAACAAGGAATATTACCTTTACATATTTGTTCCCAAAACATGCCAAGTGATAGAATAATCTTAATACACTTATGCCAAAGACACGTCAAAAGAAAGTCTAGGCCTTACATACTTATGCCAAAAACATGTCAAAAGAAGGAAACGTTAGCTTTACATACCTCTTATGGATTACTCTTAACACGTTCGCCTCATTTTCTCTTGAACCTATTTAACATGAAACAAATATGAGCATCAACAACCCTCGACTTTCCAGCATCTTAAGCTACATACGAGTATTCATAGAACTCATCTCTTCGCTCGCCTTCTCGACTAGTTCCTTAGTTAGTTAAGGAGTAAACGGAAATCGGGCAGCACCTCCCCTATAACATGCCCTATCCGAATTTCCAATTAGATCCCTAATCACTAAACCAACTGAAAACAACAAGATTCAGCTTATATACAACTAAAACATGGCAACATTGCACAATATAAGTTCCAAACAACTTGCTGAAAATTACGATACCAAAATAGGGTTTCTAGTCTTTATTTCGCAAACCCTTTAATTGTTTGAAATGAGGGGTCGTTTGGATGAAACCATCAGACCCCACACATATTTTAGAATACTTTTAGGCCATGAAACACACCACCACACACCTGCAGCAGCACACCACAAGCACAACACCTTGCTTCGACTACAATTTAACTATAGCGACTCCAATTTAGTTTGCTTCGAATGTTAAACATTTCTAAGACATTTTTACACTTCAAGCAGAATACAAGGTGTTTAATACACCATATAAGAACACCATAAACTTCAAATTGGAACAAAATACCTTACCTTACCCGAAATTGGCCAAAACTCGCCAAAAGTAAGCCTCGAAACTTCTCTAAATGTGCTGAAATTTTGTGGCTGATTTCTATCCATTTGGTGCTGCTCTAAATTATAAATTTACATAATTAACACTCTAATAACCTGTACAAACCCTTAAAAACGTGGGATAAGATAACCAAGACATACCTTGCTAAAACTTACTAAAACTTACTAAAACTTGTCTCGGAAGTTCTCTTAGTATGCTGAAAAGTAGTGGGCTATTTGTGTCGCTTCTTCGCTTACCCAAATAGAAGTATTTAATTATTAAACACCTCTATATCACCTTAGTATACCTTAAATAATTAATTCATGGAACGAAATCGGAAACCTTACCTTAAATTGAGCCAACCCGTGGCTGCCCTCTCTTGCCTTCAATGTTTTCCTCTTCTTTTTTCCAAAGAGAACATTCTGAAAATGAAGTATATCTCAAAATAATATACATATATAAACCTCTTTAGAAGGTGCCACATGGAATTCCCTTAGGGGTGACACGTGGCAGCCTCCTAAGGCGCCACTTCAAGCCATGCAGCCCCTCACACGCTGCCACATGGAAGTGGGGTCCACCCCAAGCTACTGCATCACCTACTTGAACCTAAGTAGGTGCATCATCTTCTTGTCCAAGTAGGTTTATCACCTACTTGCTTTGAGTAGGTGCGTTATTTCCTTATTTCTCTTTCGTGAGCTCATAATCTCGTATTATTTTAAGAGCCTATGTAATCCATGCTTTGTAAGCTTGGTATATCCTCAAGTAGCTTAGGTATGTAAGACTTGTAAGTTAGTAGCTTACGTAGGTAAAACGACTCCTACGACTTTTTACTTGGCCTTCAATTCCTTCCGGATTCTTATGACTCTATTTCCAACCTTCTCTACTATGGGGTATCACATTCTCCCTTCCTTAGAGTCATTTGATAGAGTCATAGATTATTTGGCTCACATGCTAATTCTAAGAAGCTTAAAATACATTCTGATATCTAGAGTGTGGGGTGTAACATTATATTTCTATGAGATTCAAATTTAGTCCTAAAATCTTTCTAGAGCCTTTTTCGGTCTATACTTCGATTGGTGATTCAGTTGTGGCTAAATGAGTCTATCGGGATTGTCCAGTGTTAGTTTTTTATAAATTCACCTCAGTTGATCTTGTAGAGCTTGATATGAAAAATTTTGATGTTATTGTTGGTATCGATTGGCTTCATGCATATTATACCTCTATATATTGTAGAACTCATGTGGTTATGTTTCAATTTCCTAATGAGCCAATCCTAGAATGGAAAGTAATTCCATGTTTAAGGGTCAATTCATGTCATGCCTTAAAGCTCAGAAAATAATTTCTAGAGGTTGCATCTTTCATCTAGTTTGGGTTAGAGATACTAACTCTGAAACTCCTACTCTTGAGTCAGTTTCAATTGTTAATGAGTTTTCTAAAGTTTTCTCCCGATGAACTGTCAAGAATTCCTCCCCAAAAGGGAAATAGACATTGGTATTAATCTCCTCCCTGATACATAATCTATCTCTATTTCTTCTTACCGAATGGCCCTAGAAGAATTGAAAGAGTTAAAAATTTAAGTGAAGGATTTTCTAGATAAGGGTTTCATTAGATCGAGTATCTCTCCATGAGGTGCTCTTGTTTTATTTGTCAGAAAGAAGGATGGCTTTCTCCGTATGTGTATTAATTATCGGCAATTGAAAAAGGTCATAATTAAGAATAAATATCCCATTCCAAGGATTAATGACTTGTTGATCAACTTCAATGAGCAAGCTACTTTTGAAAGATTAATCTTTGATCGGGTTATCATCAATTCTGAGTAAGGGAATGTGACTTTCCGAATATGGCTTTTAGAACTCAATATGGTCACTTTGAATTCTTGGTTATGTATTTTGGACCAACAAATTCCCCTACATCTTTTTCATTCTACTCAAGTCTAAGGTACGAAGTTACTCATACTTAATGTTTAAGGCTCTTATATTTTAGTTTTCTTACGTCCTCATAATGCATGCATGTTTATGAAGTTAAATTTTGAAGTCCTATTTTATGCTAAGTTTAAATATCTCATGTTTTATACATTTTGATGTGTCATTTTTTCATGTTGGGTTGTTAGTCCTCTTCCCGTGTCCTTCCTATGATAAGTTATTCTCATTTAAGGATGAATGTTTCCAAGGAGGAGATATTGTAAGACCCCATAAGTAGGAGAGTTGTAACCAAGGAGAAAAGTCTTAAATTTTTGAACCCATCCATGTGAATGAGTCCCTCTATGGCTCGTAGGGACTTTTACGACTCATAAGGTTGGGTCATAGAGAGACCCTTCGAGAAGAAAATTAGAGTTTCCCTTAGGAAAGGTTCTATAACCTTCGAAGATGAGTCATCCTTGAGAAGACAGGTCATAGAAATCCCTCGTAAGCTAAGTTCAAAGGCCATGTTTCAAGGACCTATCAGGGCCAAGTCTATAAACTTGCAGAATGGGTCATTTCCTTGAGGATGGGTCGTATACATGAGTCATTCATAAACTTTAGAGACTTGAATTTTGCAGGTTTTGGGGACCTGCAGGATGAGCCTAAGGAATGGGTCATTTCCTTGAAGATGGGTCGTATACACGAGTTATTCCTAAACTTCAAGGACTATGTTTTAGGTTCTTTTCTCAATCTTGCAATAGGGTCATTTTCATGATTCATCGTTACGATGATGACCCGTAGAAGGCCCCCGTAGGGGCTAATTTTCCAGATTTAATGAATGGCAATTATGTCTTTTCCAAAGTTTGGTTTAATGAACCTAGACACTTTTATGGCCAAGTTCAGTCTAAACACACTCTTCTCTTCAAGATCCCCTCCTTTTCAACTCATTCTCTCAAAACTTCCAAGGCAAAGAACTCACAAGGTCCCTCAATGCTTCTCTCCAAATTCAAGTTAGGGTTTCCAAATTCTTCAAGGTTTTTCAATTCTTAGTAAATTCAAGCAAGGTATGTGGGTTTTCATCCATGGGTTCTTCCACCCATGGAGCCCAAATATTTTCTCATTTTTTTATTCTTAATTATAAATGGTGAATTCTTATGGGCTTTTACATGATGATTCCAAATACATATATTATGGTATATTTGAAATTTATTTTCTTAAATTGATATATATTGACTCAACATTTTATAAAATGAATGATTTTGTTAAGGTTCTATATGAGGGCTTTAAAGGTAGCTTTAAAGTGTATATGGTGGGTTGTTTAAAGATGTTTCATATGATGCATTTTCATTAGTCTCATGCATTAAATGTATTTAAAAGTTATACGAAATGAACCCACCTAGTCTTCTTATGTTGAAATGAAGTTGAATTGAAAGATTTGACTCCAAATAAAAGTTTATGAAGCAAATGCCTATGTTTAAAGAAGTCTTGTGAAATAATTGAATGATGATAAAATCGCATTTAGACAAAGAAAGTATTCAATATGAAAGGACAATTCTCATATAATTGAATCAAATGAAATGTTTTAATGAGCTATTCGACCGATGATGATTTGATGTCTAAAGTTATACAATGCTTATGTTATTATGATATTTAAATATTATCCCATGGTATTGACCTAGCACCGAATTTAGCATGCATATGGGGACTAACCTAAGGGGTCCTTAAGAAAATTCTCATGTTGCATTAACTATGCGCTAACATAGGAGCCCTTGTAGGCTAGTGGATCCACTAATAGCCCTTAAAGTCAAAGTTACACAAATGATTAAAGTTAACAGAGTTCTACCCGGCAAGTAGTCTCCTCATGCTAATGTAAGGGTTATGTTGGATTCCATGTAATAACTCGCATGATCTTAAATGTTGGCTAAGGTCGCTACCCGCAAAATGAATGTTTTAAGGATTCATATGATGATTTCTTATACATGCATTCATTTATGCATATTGCCTATACATGTATCTCTCTTATGTTCTTCATTTTATAGAAAACTCATATACTTAGTACATTCAAAGTACTAACGCATATTTTTGCCTACATGATATCACCAGGTATGGATCAGCGTCACTCCACACTCTCTTCCTCATGGATAAGTTGAGCATTGAAGGAAACTACTTTGGTGAGTTCCCATGTTCTGAGAATGACACTCTTATCTTACCTAGCCTATGTTATGCTTAGATGTTTAAATTAAGTTTGGTATTTTGATTAAATCTTGAGGGTGAGCTGGGGACATGTCTTAGCCCCAGCCAAGTCTTAATATAGAAGGTATTATTGGACATAGTAAATGATGTTATGTTGTCTTTAACTCTTATTAATGTGAATTCTCTTAGTCCCTATATACCTTATGTTTCTGCTTGATTTGTTTATCATTACCAATGAAATGCTTAATGAATGCTAAAAGACTTGGGAGAAGTACCTCCGGGTGTCTCATTCGTTGTGTCACGTCTAGGACCTAGGCTTGGGTCATGACACAAGCCTCTTAGTATATGCATGATCATATATAAGATAAATAAAGCAATAAGACTTAAAAAATAAAGTGGAAATAAAGTCTCAACAATAATAGTCTCAATAGAAGAGAATAAGTCCCAAACTCAAAACGTAAAGACAACATACACTACATTACATCCAACATACCTCTACTAGTCTTGATGAGGGAATAAGACAAGATCCTAGCTCACCCAATATAAAATATGACAAAGTCATAAGAAGAAATAAAAACATAATGTCTTATCCACCAATCATGAGGACTCACTAACAATAGGAGTAAGTAAGCTCAACTCTAGCCATGAATAGGATGGTGTGATCGTCCGACCCTACATAAAGATATAATGTATGCAAAAGTATGCGTTAGTCAATGAAATTCACTAATTATGTGAGAAGTATGCATGATCAATGAAAATAAGATATAATCAATATGAACATGGGGTGCATGACCAATAACTTAAAAAATGAGTAAAAGCTTGAGAAAATTTGAACATCATAATCATGTGCTCAATGCATCGAAACATCATCATGAGAACTTTTACCTTTTTCATATACCTTGGTGTGTAATAGGACCTTCAGCCAACATATAAAAACATGCGATCTATAATATGGAATCTGATGATATCTCTGAACTTATGGTTTATGCATAACAGGTTGAAGAGTATGAGAAGAAGGATAGGGAGGAGCATTATAATAAGGAAAAAATGTCAGTAGGATATATGCCTAATCACTATAAGAGTGGTAACAACAAAAGGTCATTCTTTCAGAAAAGGTCTTCTAGTCACACACCATCGCCAACAAGTGCACCGGTGCTGAATAACAAAAATGATCAGAGGTACCAGAATTGTTAGAACTTCAAAGCTTAGGGTTCTTAGTCACAAGAAAGTGACCAAGGTTCTTCTCGAAAGCCACCTTATGGTAAGTGTGGTAAGCTCCATATACGGGAGTGCCATGATGGAACTAATGGTTGAAACAAGTGTGGTTACATGGATCATTATATGAGAGACTGTGTGATAGAAAAGTAAGGTAATAGGGGTAATAAGGCCCAGTCTTCTTTAGCAGCACCATCCTACAGGGTTGCCCAAATGGGTACTACTTCAGGGACATACAGAATTCAAACGGTCTGTATGCCATGGATAGTCACCAAAATTAGGAGAAATCGCCAGACGTTGGCACTGGTATGCTTAAAGTCTTTTCTCTTGATGTTTATGCCTTACTTGATCCTGGTGAAAATTTTTCCTTTTTGATTCCTTATATAGCCGTGAAGTTTGGGTCTGTCCTGAACATTTTCTAGTGCCATTCAATGTTTTTACTCCTGTTGATGAGTCCATTCTTTCTATGAGACTCTATAGAGATTGTACAATTTCCATCTATAATAAAGACACTAATTGTCATGACTCAACCCCGTAGGCCGTGATGGGTGGCCAAACCGGACACACACGCGTACCCCCGCCACCTATACATAACCTTTCTCCTATTTATACCCAAAATGCATCAATATGTACGAAAACATACAAGCCGACAAAGCTTTAGTACTATATATAGGGTCATTCCATAACACACATATACGCAAGCCGACAAGGCTGCCACAATACAGGGAACGCCCTAAATCACAGGTCATATCAGTACAGCTGTACATACATATATATAACTCAGATCCCACTCATATACAACTTATATACAACCTATATACGGCTCATACACCACTCATATACAGGCATAACCCACATATGTATCCACAGACCTCTAAGAGTAAGAAAAATAGTAACATAAGGCAGGACAGGGCCCCCACCGTACACGTAACCAAATGAATATATACACCACGTTTAGTACCAAAATCAGGCTCCAGCACAATGGAGCACTTCTGGACTGTTGAGTAGGACTCCTATGCTGGCGGATCCCCAAACTGTGTACCTGTACCTGCGGGCATGAACGCATCCCCCCAGAGAAGGGGGTCAGTACGACATATGTACTGAGTATGTAAAACATAATATAGCACAATTGAACACATATCTGAAACAACGAAGCAGGGGATAACATATCATATGAAACCTATACATGTACCCTGTGAAGTATCAAAGTATGCATGTTCAAATTATATCGTATAGCCGGCCCTATCAGGGGTCCGGTGGATACCTCTTTAATATCATCACAACCCAATGCCATCACCACTTTACTACCACACATCATCATATATATATACACGTATCTCGGCCCTCTAGTGAGGGACTCGAGGAATAATGTAGTGAGTTGCGCACGAGAACATATCCTGGCCCGGGACTTAGGGAAAGATGGGTCACAGTATACACGAGTAGATTAATGAGCAACTATATGCAATTTAAATCATTATCGAAGACTCAACCATAGAAGAAAATTAAGCTATTGTCTGAGAATCACGATTGTAATGTAATCACCTTAAATGCCCCTTAAATGCCATTAGGGGCTATACTAGTTAGTGTTTCGGGGTCCTTATACACGTACTAAGATAATGCTAACTGCTTAAGGACTCCAGAATACATGTTTTTATATAGTCCTTACAACTAGGAGCCCGTATATTCATTAAATCCTTAGTATAGGTAAGGCTCAAGGAAAGTAGTTTAACTGTTATAAAAGTTCATTACCCAGAAGTGAATAAAAGACACTTAGAAATGGAATTACTTCAGAGATCACATCATTGTTTACTTACCTCTACGACATGCCAAAAGAAGAGAAAGAATAGGCTTTACCTACCTCTTATGGATTTCCCGTAATCGTGTCCACGTCGTTGTCCTCAAAACCTATTTAACATGGAAGTAAGGCAAGTATTAACAACCTTAGACTTTTCAGCAACTTAGACTACCTACGAGTATTCATCGAGCTCGTCCCCTCGCTCGCACCCTCGACTAGTTCCTTAACCAGTTAAGAAGTTAACGAAAATCGGACAGCACCTCCCCTATAACGTGCCCTATCCGAATACACAACCATGTCCTTAGAACCTGCATCTAACCAACAATACAACCAGTAGCCCAAAAATATACATATTACGACAACATTACACAATATAAACCCTCAACAATTCACTCAAAACTAAGATACCAAAACTAGAGTTTTTAATCTTTCTTTCGCGAATTCTTTAATTGCAAAGCGGAGGGTCGTGTGGCTGAAAACAGAAGCCACCCATGCCCTTATAAACACACATTCTAGCACCCTAACAACTCATCACACGACCAGCATTCACATACCACAAGCACGAGGCATTATTCGATTACAATTAACTATAGCGATTCCAATTTCGCTTATTTCGAACGTCGAACTTTTGAAGTCTTTTACCCAACTTCCAGCAGATACTAAGGTGTATAATACACTCTAATTTAACATCATAAACTTCAAATTAGAGGAGAAGAACTTACCTTTCCCGAAATTGGTTAAAACTAGTCAAAATTATGCCTCGGAACTTCTTCAACGTGCTGAAATTGAGCGGGCTGCTTGTGGTACTTCCTCGCTGCCCCAAATTGAATTTTTAGGTTATAAAACACTAATATACAACTTAGTGACACTTCAAATAATTAATTCACGGAACGAAACCCAGAAGCTTACCCAACAAGGGTCAAATCCGTAGCCCTCTCCTTTACCCCTTTTCACGTTTTTTCCCCTTTTTTCCTTCCAAATTTCAGTTGCAACACTGGAGTTTTGGTTCCATCAACGTCTTAAAACACATATATACGTATCCACGTACTTAATATGCACCGTATATAATTAATTCACGGAAGAAAGTTGACAAATTCACCTTTAATCTTCAAGAACCAAGGTTGCCTCTCTTTTCTCTCTTCTCACGTTTGTTTTCTAAGTGCAGCTGCTGTTTTGGATAACTTAATAACTGAAGTAATACATATTCATATATATATATATGAGGTGACACGTGTCAGCCCCTAAGGGTGACACGTGTCAGGCCATCATTGGGCCACCTCAACCATGCGGCCAATGGGGTGCTACCACGTGGCAGCAGGGTCCACCTCCCCAAAGCAGGTGGGTCACCTACTTGACCCCAAGTAGGTGGGTCACCTGCTTGCTTAGGGCTTCCACGTGTCACCCTCCTATTGGCTGCCCCACGAAATATTTTTCTCTTCCTCGTGGGTTCGTAATCTCGTCCTAGTTTAAGAGCCTCTATGTCATTCATGCTATGGGAGCTTGGTGTGTACTCAAATAGCTTTAGGTAAGTAAAACTTCTAAGTTAGAGGCGTACGTAAGCAAATCAAGTCCTACGACTCATCGCTTGGCCTCCAATTTCCTCCGACTTCTCTTGACCTTATCTCCAATCTTCCCTACTATGGGGTGTCACATTCTCCCTTCTTAGAATTATTTAATAGTGTCGTAACTTAGGCGGCTCACATGATAGCTTCTAAGTAGCTTTAGGAACCTTTTGAGTTCAAGAATGTGGGGTGTAACATCCTTCCCCCCTTTAGAACATTCGTCCCCGAATGTTGAATAAAACTTCTCTTAAGACTTTATGCCGATTATAAGGAGGTTTTCTTCTACTATGATAACATACATTTTTATCTAAATAATTAATATACCAGTTCTAAGAGTTGGGGTTACCTGTAGATGTCGAAAATAGGTACGGATATTTGTTTTTCATGTCCTCCTCAGCTTCCCAGGTCATTTCTTCCCGATTCCTATTTCGCCACAACACCTTGACAGAAGCTACGTCCTTAGTCCGCAGTCTTCTGATTTGCTGATCCAGGATGGTGATAGGTTGCTCTTTATAGGCTAACTCCTCTGTGACCTGGATATCGTCTACGGGATGTACCCGGGATGGATCACCCACACATTTACGAAGCATTGACACGTGAAAGACTGGATGTACAGCTTCTAGATCTGCTGGTAAGTTTAGTTCGTACGCCACTTTACCTATTCGGCAAAGAATTAGGTAAGGGCCAATGTATCTCGGACTCAGCTTCCCTTTCTTGCCGAACCTCATTACCCCTTTTATGGGCGATACTTTTAAGAACACCCAATTACCTACTTGAAATTCCAAGGGTCGACGTCGATTATCTGCATATGATTTTTGTCGACTCTGGGCTGCTAATAATCTTTCCCGAATAAGCCTTACTTTATCTACCGCCTGTGGGACCATGTCTGGGCCTATTAGTTGTGTTTCACCAACCTCAAACCAACCGATAAGCGACCTGCACTTCCTGCCTTATAAAGCCTCATACGGCGCAATCTGGATGCTAGAGTGATAACTGTTATTGTAGGCAAACTCAAGAAGGGGTACATGATCATCCCAACTACCTTTGAAGTCAATTATGCAGGCCCGCAACATATCCTCTAACGTTTGAATCGTACGCTCCGCTTGCCCATCAGTTTGAGGATGAAATGTTGTACTAAGGCTTACCTGTGTCCCCAAGCCTTCCTGGAATGACTTCCAAAAGTAGGCTGTGAACTGAGCTCCTCTGTTTGAAATAATGGATGTGGGAACTCCATAAAGTTGTACTATTTCCTTAATGTACAACTTTGCATAGTCCTCGGCTGAGTAAGTGGTCCGGACTGGAAGGAAGTGGGCTGATTTTGTCAGCCTATCCACGATAACCCATATGGAATCCTGCTTTCGAAGAGTTTGAGGCAAACCTATAATGAAGTCCATATTAATCGCTTCCCATTTCCAAGTTGGAATCTCCATCTCCTGTAGTAGCCCACCCGGTTTCTAATGTTCAACTTTAACTTGTTGGCAGTTTGGGCATTGGGCTACAAACTCTGCTATATCCCTTTTCATACCATCCCACCAATACAGACATCTGAGGTCGTGATACATCTTGGTTGACCCTGGATGAATAGAATAGCGAGTGTAATGTGCCTCTCCCAGTACTTGCTGTTGTAGTCCTGCAACCTCCGGTACACAGACTCTGCCTTGGTATCGTAATATCCCACCGGCTGTAAGGTCAAATGGAGTCTTTTTCTTTCGGAGAATTTTATCTCTATACTTCGTTAGAACAGGGTCCTGGTATTGACATCGCTTTACGATTCAGCAATTCCTCGAACAGAAACCCCGTCATCACCCGAATCAACTAAGCGGACTCCAAGACTGGCAAGCTGGCAGATCTCACGGATTATTTCCTTCTGTCCCGGTCGTACCTCTGCTAAGCTACCCATTGATTTACGGCTGAGCGCATCCGCCACCACATTCGCTTTCCCAGGGTGGTATAAGATGTCGACATCATAATCTTTCAGCAATTCCAACCACTTTCTCTGCCGTAAGTTCAATTTCTTTTGTTTGAAGATATACTGGAGGCTTTTGTGATCTATATAAATATCCACATGCACACCATATAAATAGTGCCTCCATATTTTCAAGGCATGAATCACCGCTGCTAATTCCAAGTCATGAGTTGGATAATTCTTTTCATGTTTTCTGAGCTGCCGGGAGGCATAAGCTATAACTTTACCCTGTTGCATCAATACACATCCAAGTCCAATACCAGAAGCATCACAATAAATAACAAGGCCATTGGGTCCTTTTGGAAGGGTTAGAACAGGAGCCGTAGTCAATTTTTCTTTTAACAACTGAAAGCTCCGTTCACAAGCATCAGTCTACTGGAACTTAGCCGCCTTTTAAGTCAGTCTTGTTAGAGGCGCCGAAATGGAAGCAAACCGTTCTACGAACCTCCTGTAATATCCTGCTAATCCCAAAAAGCTACGTACCTCCGTAGGAGTTGTAGGTCTTGGCCATGCCTTCACGGCCTCAATCTTCTGCGTATCTACGCGAATACCATCAATCCCAATAATATGCCCCAGAAAAGCCACTGAAGTTAACCAAAATTCACATTTAGAAAATTTAGCGTATAATTTTTGGTGTTGGAGTATTCCTAGTACTGCCCGCAAATGATCTGCATGTTCCTTTTCTGATCGTGAATAGATCAAAATATCATCAATAAATACAATCACGAACAAATCTAGAAATGGTTTGAACACTCGGTTCATCAAGTCCATAAACACCGCTGGAGCATTTGTAAACCCAAAAGACATCACTCTGAACTCATAATGTCCGTATCGGGTTCTGAATGCGGTCTTTGGGATATCTGCTTCTCTTACCCGTACCTGATGGTAGCCTGACCGCAGGTCTATCTTCGAAAAGCATTTAGCACCCTGCAACTGGTCAAACAAATCATCAATCCTGGGGAGGGGATATCTGTTCTTAATTGTTACCTTGTTTAGCTGCCTATAGTCAATGCACATTCGCAGCGATCCATCTTTCTTTTTAACAAATAAAACCGGCGCTCCCCATGGGGACGTACTAGGCCTAATGAAGCTTTTTTCCAGCAAGTCCTTCAGTTGCTCCTTTAGCTCCTTTAATTTCGCGGGTGCCATTCTATATGGGGGAATAGAAATAGGCTGAGTATCTGGTGGCATGTCTATCGTGAACTCTATTTCCCATTCGGGAGGAAGACCTGGAAGTTCATCTAGAAACACATCCGGATATTCATTAACCACGGGTACTGACTGAAGAGTTGGCACCTCTGCTTCCAGATCATGCACGCGGACTAAATGATAAATACACCCCTTCCTGATCATTTTCCTTGCTTTAAGGTATGAAATAAACTTACCCTTCGGCAACGCCGTGTTTCCTGTCCACTCAACAATTGATTCACCCGGAAACTGGAACCAAACTACTTTATTTCTACAGTCTACATTGGCACGACATGAAGCTAACCAATCCATACCCATAATAACATCAAATTCCACCATATCCAATTCTATCAAATCAGCCAAGGTACGATGACTATATACATTAACCGGGCAATTTCTATATACTTGTTTCACCACAAGAGAGTCTCCTACTGGTGTAGCCACCTCAAATGCTTCTATTAATTCAGGCTTAATCCCAATTCTATTAGCAACAAAAGGAGATATATATGATAAAGTAGAGCCGGGATCCATCAACGCATATACGTCCCGTGCAAAGATTGATAATGTACCTATAACTACGTTTGGCGACGCTTCCTGATCTTGTCTACTAGCCAAAGCATATATACGATTAGAAGGGCCGCCAGAACTAGAAACTCCACCACAACCTCTACCACGGCCTGCCGGTATCTGCATACCCTGCCCCATCGGGCGCATAGACACAAAAGAAGAAGAACCCGCAACCGACCCAGTTGGCTGAGCTATACCACCAGGAGTACTTTTAAACGGACATTCCCTCACAATATGGCCTTGGCGGCCACAAGAAAAACATGCACCTATACTTCGGCGACATTCCCCAAAATGAAGTCTATTACAACGGGGACACTGTGGTACTAGTGGTCTTGACTGTCGAGAACTCTGGTCCATCTGTGTACCTGATGCTCTGGAACTTTGACTAGGCCCCAAATATCTGGTGCTCTCAACTCTTCCACCTGGAAACTGTGGAGGTACACTCTGAGCTGGCTGGGAGGGATACCCACCAGATTGCTGGAATCGCCCGCTGCGAAATTCTCCTGGATAACCAGCTGACCTAGCCCTTTTAGGCTGACTTCTATCAAACCATCTATCAGGCTGACGCCTCCTATGTCGCTCTTCTACCCCTTGGGCATATGCTTGTACCCGGGCAATGTCCACGCCTGGCTGAGAAGCCATGGCCATACAGTTATCAACCAAATAAAGGTCTAAGCCCATGATGTACCGATGCACCCTATCTGCCATATCTGCCATAACTGTGGGGGCATACCTCGCCAATGAGTCAAACTCGAGGCTATAGTCGCGAATACTCCTGCCGTTCTGCTTTAACTGTAAAAATTTATCAACCCTAGCTCGTTTCATTTCTGGAGGTAGGAAGTGGCTAAGAAGGGCTTCTGCAAATTCATCCCATTCAGCTGGAGGAGCACCCTCTCCCCTCGATAACTCCCAAGACTCATGCCAGTTAGCAGCCACATCACACAGCCGATAGGAGGCTAATTCCACCGACTCAATCTCCGAGGCCCTAATGATTCCCAGTGTACGCTGCATCTGTCTAATGAACTCCTGCGGGTCCTCTGCAGGTCTCGATCCATGAAATTCTGGGGGATTGCAGGCTAGGAAGTCACGAACCCTCAAGCTATCCTATCTATTTGCATCATCTGGGCCATGCCTCCAAGCCTATCCTGCCATCAGTCCAGTCAGCAACTGTACTGCATCTCTCATAGCTCTGTCTTCCGCCCCATGCTGTGGGATTGGAGGCTCCTGTACTGGAGGTTCGGGATCTGTAGCTGCTGCTGCCCTAAACTTCTTTGGGGGTGGCGACATAGTAGAACTTGCCGACTGAAGTACAATCCTCGGCATAGACTAGGCACGGGCCCTGGTAATTCTTGGGGTCTGACTAGTTTCCCCAGCTGCTGACTTGCCCTTCTGGGCAGTGGTTGCTTTCCGTGGAGGCATCACTACAAACATAAAAGTAGGTTAGTGAAGGATCATCCTAAACATAACTCTATCGCACGATCTATGATAAGAAAGAAAGTAACATCCTAAATATTCTGTAGCCTCCTGTTTATAGATGTGGTGCACAACACACCGATAAACAAGCCTTTACTAGACCCGGTCTGTAGACACTCCAAGGAAGAACTGTTCTGATACCACTTCTGTCACGACCCAACCCCATAGGCCGTGACAGGTGGCCGAATCGAACACACACGCGTACCCCCGCCACCTATACATAACCTGTCTCCTATTTATACCCAAAATGCATCAATATATACGAAAACATACAAGCCGACAAGGCTGTAGTACTATACATAGGGTCATTCCATAACACACATATACGCAAGCCGACAAAGCTGCCACAATACAGGGAATGCCCTAAATCACAGGTCATATCAGTACAGCTGTATATATATATATATAACTCAGATCCCATTCATATACAACTTATATACAACCTATATACATCTCATACACCACTCATATACAGGCACAACCCACATACGTATCCACAGACCTCTAAGAGTAAGAAAACAATAACATAAGGCAGGACAGGGCCCCCACCGTACCCGTAACCAAACGAATATATACACCACTTTTAGTACCAAAATCAGGCTCCAGCACAATGGAGCACTTTTGGACTGCTGAGTGGGACTCCTATGCTGGCGGATCCCCAAACTGTGTACCTGTACCTGCGGGCATGAACGCAGCCCCCCAGAGAAGGGGGTCAGTACGACATATGTACTGAGTATGTAAAACATAATATAGCACAATTGAACACATATCTGAAACAACGAAGCAGGGGATAACATATCATATGAAACTTATACCTGTACCCTGTGAAGTATCAAAGTATGCATGTTCAAATTATATCGTATAGCCGGCCCTATCAGGGGTCTGGTGGATACCTCTGTAATATCATCACAGCCCAATGCCATCACCATTTTACTACCACACATCATCATATATATATACACATATCCCGGCCCTCTAGTGAGGGACTCGAGGAATAATGTAGTGAGTTGCGCACGAGAACATATCCTGGCCCGGGACTCAGGGAAAGATGGGTCACAGTATACACAAGTAGATTAATGAGCAACTATATGCAATTTAAATCATTATCGAAGACTCAACCGTAGAAGAAAATTAAGCTATTGTCTGAGAATCAGGATTGTAATGTAATCACCTTAAATGCCCCTTAAATGTCATTAGGGGCTATACTAGTTAGTGTTTCGGGGTCCTTATACACGTACTAAGATAATGCTAACTGCTTAAGGACTCCAGAATACATGTTTTTATATAGTCCTTACAACTAGGAGCCCGTATATTCATTAAATCCTTAGTATAGGTAAGGCTCAAGGAAAGTAGCTTAACTGTTATAAAAGTTCATTACCCAGAAGTGAATAAAAGACACTTAGAAATGGAATTACTTCAGAGATCACATCATTGTTTACTTACCTCTACGACATGCCAAAAGAAGAGAAAGAATAGGCTTTACCTACCTCTTATGGATTTCCCGAAATCGTGTCCACGTCGTTGTCCTCAAAACCTATTTAACATGGAAGTAAGGCAAGTATTAACAACCTTAGACTTTTCAGCAACTTAGACTACCTACGAGTATTCATTGAGCTCGTCCCCTCGCTTGCACCCTCGACTAGTTCCTTAACCAGTTAAGAAGTTAACGAAAATCGGACAGCACCTCCCCTATAACGTGCCCTATCCGAATACACAACCATGTCCTTAGAACATGCATCTAACCAACAATACAACCATCAGCCCAAAAATATACATATTACGAAAACATTACACAATATAAACCCTCAACAATTCACTCAAAACTAAGATACCAAAACTAGAGTTTTTAATCTTTCTTTCGCGAATTCTTTAATTGCAAAGCGGAGGGTCATGTGGATGAAAATTGAAGCCACACATGCCCTTATCAACACACATTCCATCACCCTAACAACTCATCACACGACCAACATTCACATACCACAAGCACGAGGCATTATTCGATTACAATTAACTATAGCGATTCCAATTTCGCTTATTTCGAATGTCGAACTTTTGAAGTCTTTTCACCAACTTCCAGCAGATACTAAGGTGTATAAGACACTCTACTTTAACATCATAAACTTCAAATTAGAGGAGAAGAACTTACCTTTCCCGAAATTGGTTAAAACTAGTCGAAATTGTGCCTCGGAACTTCTTCAACGTGCTGAAATTGAGCGGGCTGCTTGTGGTACTTCCTCGCTGCCCCAAATTGAATTTTTAGGTTATAAAACACTAATATACAACTTAGTGACACTTCAAATAATTAATTCACGGAACGAAACCCAGAAGCTTACCCAACAAGGGTCAAATCCGTAGCCCTCTCCTTTACCCCTTTTCATGTTTTTTCCCCTTTTTTCCTTCCAAATTTCAGTTGCAACACTGGAGTTTTGGTTCCATCAACGTCTTAAAACACATATATACGTATCCACGTACTTAATATGCACCGTATATAATTAATTCACGGAAGAAAGTTGAGAAATTCACCTTTAATCTTCAAGAACCAAGGTTGCCTCTCTTTTCTCTCTTCTCACGTTTGTTTTCTAAGTGCAGCTGCTGTTTTGGATAACTTAATAACTGAAGTAATACATATTCATATATATATATGAGGTGACACGTGTCAGCCCCTAAGGGTGACACGTGTCAGGCCATTATTAGGCCACCTCAACCATGCGGCCAATGGGGTGCTGCCACGTGGCAGCGGGGTCCACCTCCCCCAAGTAGGTGGGTCACCTACTTGACCCCAAGTAGGTGGGTCACCTGCTTGCTTAGGGCTGCCATGTGTCACCCTCCTATTGGCTGCCCCACGAAATTTTTTTCTCTTCCTCGTGGGTTCGTAATCTCGTCCTAGTTTAAGAGCCTATGTCATTCATGCTATGGGAGCTTGGTGTGTAAGAAAATAGCTTTAGGTAAGTAAAACTTCTAAGTTAGAGGCGTACGTAAGCAAATCAAGTCCTATGACTCATCGCTTGGCCTCCAACTTCCTCCGACTTCTCTTGACCTTATCTCCAATCTTCCCTACTATGGGGTGTCACATTCTCCCTTCTTAGAATTATTTAATAGTGTCGTAACTTAGGCGGCTCACATGATAGCTTCTAAGTAGCTTTAGGAACCTTTCGAGTTCAAGAATGTGAGGTGTAACACTAATGTCGACTTAGTTGAGTTGGATATGGTAGATTTTGATGTCATTTAAGGTATGGACTGACTTTATACTTGTTATATATGAGTCAATTGTAGAACTCGAATTGTTAAGTTCCAATTTTTAAATGAGCTAGTTATTGAGTGGAAAGGTAGTCCAATAATACCTAAGGTTATGAGATTTGGGAAGAAGGGGAAGCCCAGTCCCCATTACATTGGTCCCTATTAGATTACAAAGAGAGTTGGCAATATAGCTTATGAGATAGAGCTACCATCAAAGTTAAAGACTATTCATTTAGTATTTCATATTTCTATCCTCAAGAAGTGATTATGAGACCCTTCGTTCATTGTTCCTACAAAAAGTATTGGTGTGAAAGATAGATTGTCTTATGAGGAGATTTCAATTCAGATTCTTGATCGTTAGGTTCGCAAGTTGAGGACCAAAGAGGTTGCATCAGTCAACGTTTTGTAAAGGAATCAGTTTGTTGAAGAGGCTACATAGGAAGCCATGAAGACATGAAATCTATATACCCTCATCTAGTCGTTCTTCATAGTGCTGATGTTGAAGGTAATAATCCTTTCCCCATCTCGAATTCAGTGTCTATTCATGTGTTTGAATGTTCTAATTCTTGCATGGCATTCATGACTTGCGTAAATCATAGCTTGGCTATTATTCGAAGATGAATGATCCCAAGGGGGAGATATCATTCGAGCATAAATGATCCCAAGAGAGAGATATTGTAATACCCTAAAATATTCTAACTTAGATCAGTCCAAAAATTCCACAAAAAAGTTAAAGTTTTACCAAAAATGGCTTTTATGGATGCCACCTATGACCCGTGGAGGCTTCCACGGACCATGGGTGGGCTCTTGGAGTCGAGCCTTATACATTGTTCCACGAGGTCAAGGTCCACAGACCAAGTCTACAAACTATAGAAGCTCATACATATCGTAGACCTAACCCATAAACAAAGTTCTGAGTGCAGAATGAGGAACCCTACAATCCACAGAAGGATCTAAGGATCATAGAAGGTCCTGCAAACCAAAGTTTTGAGACCCTTCCCTATTTCATCTTTTACTACCCCCATTGCAAGACTCATAGAAGGTTCTACGGAGCTTTAGAAGGACTCCTTTAGTGCCTTTCTAAGATCAGTGTCTACAATCTGTAGAAGGGTCTCCCAAACTTCAGAGACCCTAGTACTTCACTCAATTTCACTGCCGGTCTTCTACATCCTATATAAGGTCCTACGATCCGTAGACAACCCAGTCAGTTTTTAATGAAGGGTATTTTAGTCTTTTTCCACCCTTTCCAAGTCGAAGCCTTGACGTTTTGTGACCAAAATAAGTCCCTTATCAGTATCATTCAACCTTTTCCTTCTTATGATTATTTCCAAGACTTAGTGCGAGGTTTCAAGAGGAGAAAATCTAGGGTTTCAAGCGTGTTCTTCAAGAATCTAATTTTTTCATATATGTAAGGTTACTCAGAGCGTTGGACTAAGTTCGTCCTCACGCCTTACATCTAAATTCAATCAGTAGAGGATTAGACTAGGGTTCTAACCTAAGTTTCTTTAAATTCTTGTATTGAAATTACATTTGTTTTATTGATTTTGAGTATTATCATTGAAAATATGTTTCTTCATGTAAATTCTAATTTCCTTGAATTAAAGTTCATGACTATTTCTCACATGAACCCTACTTAGTTGAGGAGTTAAAGTTGTTGCATTGTATTCATTATGCATGCTTTCTAGAATTTTAGTAAGTAAAGTATTTTGCATTTACTAATCTATAATGCATGATTTTCAGAACTTAAGTCAAGTCTAGTACTTCGCATGTTTATCAAGAAAGAGTTTAAGAGAATTGACGTTTCCAATTGCATTACTAGTATTGAGAAAAGCATAGCCATTTTAAGGAGAGCATAAATAGTTTTAAAAGAAGTTTCAGTAAGACAAAAGAAGAGTTTAGTATAGCTTCAAGAAGCATTGTTGAGCATTGACTCACTACAAATAACATTAATATTACAAAGCATAATGCATGTTTTGGGAGTATTGTTGAACATCAATTTGGGTACGAGTTAAGATAACTCCAACCTCATAACCTACACCGCCAGCGTAGATAGGATCATACCGTTAATTCGAGCGACTCTCACTCAGTCCCAAAAGATGAAATTTTCGATGGATTCATAAGTAAAGTTTGTTTTCTATGCTCTAGCAAGGTATAGGATGGCTCTGGCAATGTGGTCTAGATATTTTATTATCACGAGGCTCATAGTGATGATTGTCGGTTAGAGAAATTCCCCAAGAAAGTAAAGTAATTATTTTCAGATTATTTGTTTATATTTGCATTGTCCTAGTTTTGGAAATTTACATGTTTTACTTCACATGAATAGATTACATCTATGTCAAGTTACCTTCAACGTTTCTATTCAGCATGAACATTCAGTTCAGTTTAGTATTTTCATTGAACTTTATTACATATCGTACATTCTATGTATTGAGGTATTTCGATGATGCATTATTTTATGATGCATGAGTAGGTATTCAGGATCATCAACAGGTGTCCTATTGAGATCACACGTCAGCCTTTACTCCTTTAAAGTTTATTTCATTGAGTATTAATAGTTGATTTGAGATAGTCATGAGCCTGTTCCGGTACCTATCTTTAGAGATTAGATGCTTCATGGAGAAAGAATAGAATTTGAGTCAATTAGTCTTTCAGTTGATGTTTTTAAAACATTGTTTATCGCTTATTATATCCAGATGTTTCAGACAAATTTATGAGTTTACTTTTTAGTACTTAAATGCTCACTACTTTTAAAGCTTCTGCTATTGAGTTACTTTTGCAAAGTAGTCAGCCAGACCAAGGGTTCGCTTGCGACCAACAATCGTTTTTGAGTGCCAACTACTCCTAGGATGTAGACTCGGGATGTAATAATCTTCTCCACCACGCTCTAAAATTTCTTTTGCACAAATATCCCCCCTCCCCACCACGACGACAACGTTGTCCCATACCTCTAAACTCTCTCAATCGGAAAAAATTATTTGATTAAAAAGTATAAATTTTTAGCATAAAAAATGATAAATTATTAGAATCAAATAATTTGTGTTTGTGTCTAATAATCAAAATAATGAATTGGGTTTAAAAAATGGAGCCTTGGACAATATCTAAGTGTGAATTCACCATCTTTCTTTCTATTTATATATTTTTTTATTTTCACTTTAAATTTGTATTTTTTAAAAACTTATTTTAGATCTCCCCTATCATGTTTTAGTGAAGTTTTGTGGGAAGAAAAGGGGAGGAGAGGAAGAGAGAGAGTATAAAATATGAGTGTTGATATTTATTTTTTTTGGCAAAAAAGATGGAGGGTGATAATAGTAGCGGTAGAAAAATAATGCATAATAATATAATATTTCATAATATTTTAGTAGACATCCATAATAATATAATATTTCATAATATTTTCTTACCTCATCTAAACACTCTAAAATATATAAAAATTATTTTGACCAGAAAAGACCAAAAATAATCCAATCGGAAAACAAAGAGGGTGATTAAGCTGTGGGCGATGAAGCCTAGGTACAGTCCTTTGCTTCTATTTTAAAACGACAAATATAGCCCTATAGAATAGGAGGTACCTTAATAGATATGAGGGCAGTTATGTCATTTCTTCCAAGTTAATTGACTGACTCTTACATAGCGCACACCCCCATGTTGCTCCGTTTCATGCGCTGCTCTTAACACCCTTTTGCTCCTTCTCTCTCATTACCTTTGTTTTTTTTTCTCTCCAATTTTTCACAAAGAAACAACGGAAATGGAGCAATATTGGGCTTTTTTATGAAGGAGAAACAGGTTAAATTGAGTACAATGCACAAGGTATTAGAGGGAAGAATTTACAAGAAAAGGGAAAGTTCAAGAATGGTTAAAGGCTTTTTGTTACATTGGATTTAGCAGAGAAGATTGAGAGATTAGTGTAGTGATTTTATTCTGTGTAGCTATTTTTTCGCGGAACATAAATGTCTGAATTGGTGGCTCGGACTGGTCGGCATCAGCAGCGATATGAGGATGGTTATCGCCTTATCGCCGGGTATTTTCTTCTTCTTGTATTTTTTGCTTTTATTTGGTTTACGCTAAGTTTGCTGAATGTGCAAGTTTGGTTTAAAATAAAATTTCCTCTTTTAGTGTACTTGTTTGATTTGTGTTGGTGTTTGCTTGATAAATGTTGAAGAATGTGGGAGTTTGGCTTCAAGTTTCCTCTTTTCTTCTTCTTCTTTTATTTCAGTGACAGTGCTTTTGAGTTGTATGATGCGTGGATCAATGGGTTTAAATCTGGTTGTACGTGAATCTCCTTCCTAAAATGTTCGGCTGTTATAGGGATTGAAGGATGCAATCTCTAACCGTGAAAAACAAGAGAGAGGAGGAATTGTATAAAAATCTGTAATTTCTTTGATCAAATATATTTTATCAAGGCTCTAAGGTGTTTTGTTAATGTTACATCAAAAGAAAAAGTTTAATTCCATTTAAACCTGTTAGAAGCTGATGAATCTAGGTTTTAGCCTTATTTGCATACTGCAACCTACATAAAAAAATCAAAAAAAGTATACAACTGACTTGGATCTCCAAAATTGAGTTAACATTTCCTTCCAAAACCTCGAGTTACTTTCCTCCTGTAATGCCATTCTTTTTTGGCCTGCTTAGGCCCTTCCCATGCCAGCATCTGATTAGATCCTTTTGTTGTCCTTTTCAGACCAAAAAAGTGTAAACAAAATTGTATATGATGTTTTGAATAGTCTGAGGTACTGTGAAAAACAAGCAAATATTGAGGAGATGAAAAGAAGAAAAAATGACTCATGGAAAGTTAGAGTAGTAGTAGCGGAGCCAGTTTGGTCTCAGTTTATCTTAAAGTCCATCTCAACATCATTATGGTGGGAATAAGATAAGATTGGAGTTGGTCTGACATTGGAGAAGTTTCAGAGGGATCAAATAATCCTTTTATTCATAGTGTCTTCTCATGAGTTCCCTTCTTACTATGACAATTAGAAGAAACCTATTCCTTATCCTCCCCATTAACATTACCTTTTTCGATCCCCAAGTCTCGAAACTCTTTCCTTTTAACATCTCTTTTGAGGTGAACTCATATCCTGCTTCATGTATTTGGATTCAGTATGGGACTTACTTGATAATCATTTCTTTTGTTTCCATCACCATTTCAAAGCGTCTTTGATAACACTAATTACTTTTCACATGTCCAATCACCATCAGCTTGGTATTATGGTTATTCCACTGAAAACATCATGCAATGGCAGTTTGGGCTGGTGAATATGGCAGGAAAAGGACTAATTGATTTGTCTAGTTGAGAGATTGCCTCCTCGCCCATTTCTTTGTCAATGAGCAATGGACCCTGAATAGCTATGTAGAGTGTTACATTTTAACTCTTGCACTGTATTAAAATAAGCTAGCTCATAGAAGTCAACATTTATGACTTGAACATATTTGACCTAACAAAAGTTTTTACAAGTCGATCTTTCATCTCTTACAAGAGAGCACTAGGTGTGACACCAAAAGATTGGTCTGTCATTATTATTGTCAGACTGAAGATAATATTAATTTAACTATATCAAAAGGTAAGTTTAATTGAATCCTACAGAAAGTAGCCAGGGGAGGAAAGGGGGGTGGGGTATAATATGTTGAATTGGGTGTCAATACTTACGACAGCATCGACATATTGGTATATGCCTGTTGTTCATGGCCTCAAGAATTGACCTTCTTGACTGCCGTACTTAAGTTTTTCTTATTCATAATGCTGAATGAAGCAGAATCAGAGTAATAACTTGCCACCCCCCAAGCCTGGGTGAGGTGGACAAGTACCATACGAACATATGCTCTACAAATGACCTATGATGAGCAGGTGAATCACTGTGCAAATGGAATAACTGACAAGAAACTGTATATACAACACCGGCCACTGGCCGAACAGATACAAATGACAAATGAAACTATGAATACATATGACTGTAGTCCTGTACAACTATCAAATGGTCGGGACAAGGCCCCAACATACCCAAACTATAACTATAAGTACAACCAAAAGAGTACTAGATGTATGCTAGCTCCAGATAAGAGTGGAGCCCACCAATTGCTCAGCTGACTATACAATAGATGCCTAATAAGGATGCCTGTTGTTCTGTGCAGCTGTCCTGCATTTATAGAAATGTAGTGCCCCCAGCCATAGGGACGTCAGTACGTACACAACATGTATTGGTATGTAAAGCAGACAACTGAACAAGTAACAAATAGATAGCACGTGAGAAAGAATCAATAATGTGCTCAATTGAGGTGCTGAGAAGTATCTTATGAAACTGTAAGTCACACATTAACACTTGTAATCATTTTTCAAGTGTCCTATGATTGTTTGTTATCATGTGGTCAAGTGATACATTATACACTTGGGCTATGCTTTATATCATTTATTGTGAACAAATGTATAAATAAGCCTCAAGGGCAATTTGTGGCATCGTAATGTTGTTTGTTACTTGTGACAATCATTTCAAGTGATACATTTCTCCTTTTCGAATCTTATACTTTCTGTAGTTTCAAATGGACAAATGAACAAGTGAACCTCAACAACGATATAATCACATGAAATTTTTTGTGTAAGTTCCACACATGAGGGTCTGCCACATCTGGCATAACACATGAAAGGTTGTCCATAAAGGAGGGTATGCCACATCGGGCATAGCAAATGAAGGGCTGAACCATATAGGGGGTCTGCCACATTGGGCATTACACATGAAAGGTAGCCCAACTAGATCTGGAGCACGGAATCACATATATAATTATATATTAAAGATCGCACATGAATATACCCGTCTTCCCCTTCGTTGGGTCAATAGTATCATATTAGCACATGTCTGCCCCCCTTATAGTCAAGTAGCAAATGAACCTCATTGGGCATGGAACATATACACAAATGAGCCATGGCCCATGGAGATATGTGACAAGTGAGGCCATGGGGGCATGTAACAAATGAATGTATAACAAGTGAGCAAGTGATCTTACTTAGCATTTGGTTAATTTAAGATACATAACTTAATTAATTCAATTGGGGAAAATTCAAAATAGGGACAAGTGCATGTTCCAAGTGAAGATATATAAACTGTATAATTGAACAAGTAAGGACTCTTTGAGGTAACATTATAGCCTAACACAATGGAAGTGATATCCAATGAAAAGGAACATGTGAGCAAATGAAGTATATGATCAAATAGGCAATTGAAGCATTTTGGGCTCATATGGACAGATTGTGTATCCAGAATGTGGACACTCTCAATGTGTATCATATTAATTCGTATATGAGAAACATGTGCCAAGGATTCGTGCCTTAACGACGAAAGAGATTTTAGCATTACATACGTTATCTTCCGACCAATATGACTAACGATTCGGCCTTTCCTTTAAGGCATTAATCTATAATATAAGTATATAATGAAGCTAATATTAGCAGCTAATCACAATGTGGGCCTTGCAAAATAGTAGCTAAACACTTGAGGGGTAGTGAGCTTGTATAACCCTCAAACTCTTGGTGTATCACCACACCGTCCTCTACTTCAATACAATTTCACACGCCCTTCCCTTGATTGTCCAAACTGTCCCCAACATTATCACATGTAAAACAGCCCCTAAAACAGTCCCAAAGTCCTTCAACATAATAAGAAAATATTGAACTCACAACTTCCAATCACCATCTCGTGAGTTCTTGACGAAAACACAGAGAGAATTCTCCACCCAAACTTATACTTATGGAGGGGCAAAAATGGGTAGAAACTTTCCTTACTTGGTGGAGATTTTTATTTTCTTAACTTGAACTTCCGTTCAGATATGAATTAAAGAGGAAGAGAAAATCCTTTAACAACGACAACTAGCTTGGGAGAGGGGCTTCCCACTTACCTTGGTTGGATAAGAGAGGAAACTATCAAGAACCCTAAGGGATTTGGGGCGACTGTTTGGAGGATAGAAGAGAGAACTTGAAAGCACCTTGTATATATCAAACCAAGAACGAAAAAGTCAGCGAAGCATAGGCTTTAAAAAGGGCCCTTTTACCGCCTCTCTTTGCTCCAGTTTAGACCAAAAATGCCAAGTAGGTGATGCAACTACTTGGTCTTTCAATGTATACTTTTGTTGTATGGGGCGGAGTGCTGACCAATCAAGAACTCCTATGTTCAGAACATGCATGTCGTGGAAATGAGGATGTTGAGGTGGTAATATATAAGGAGGGATAAAATTAGGAATGAGGATATTCAGGATAAGTTGGGAGTGGTCTCAATGGAACAAGATGAGGGAACTAAGATTGAGATGGTTTGGACATGTGAAGAGGAGATGCACAGACACCTAAATGAGGAGGTGCGAGAGGTTGGTTATAGTAGGTATGAGGAGAGGTAGCGGTAGGACAAAGAAGTATTGAGGAAAGGTGATTAGACTAGACATGATGCAACTTCAGGTTATCGAGGACTTGACCTTGGATAGAAGGGTGTGGAGGACACGTATTAGGGTAGAAGGTTAGTAGGTCGTCTTGCTTTTTGAGGGTTTAGGCTTGTTGGTGTTTGTTGTTGTACTAGCCTTATTATTATAGTTCTTGCTTTTAATATTTATTATCGTTTGTTTTCTACTATGTTTTGATTATCGCACCATTTTGCTGTTCTTGTTTCTTTCTTGTAGGCTTTGTACTGCTTCCTTTGTTAGTTGTTATGTTTTCTATATTGTTTTCTACTTCTTTGTACATGAATTTACTGCACTCGAGCCGAGGATTCTTCGGAAACAATCTCTCTACTTCCACGAGGTAGTGATAAGGTCTGCATATACTCTAACCTCCCCTGACCCCATTTGTGGGATTTTCCTCTCTACCTCCACGAGGTAGTGATAATGTCTGCATCCACTCTAACCTTCCTAGATACTATTTGTGGGATTTCAATGCATATGTTAAGTGGGCTTTGACTTATTGGGCATTGGCTGCCCATTCTTCTCTTTTTTTTTCCTTTTCCTTTTATTTCACGTAATATGGGCCACAAATTGGTCAATTAGCCTAAGTAGGTGATGCACCTACTTGGTCCTTTTAACTTGGTTAGTATACCTTAAGTAGATGATTTGTGACCTGCTAGTTTAATTAAGTCAATCAAGCAGGTCACTTATGTTATTCCATTTTTCTAATCTTGACATCTTTACTTTAACTTAGCATTTTTATACATTTTTTAAGCTCAACTAGCACCTTACTTTCTCGAGTTTTTAAATACTTTCGTCGATGTTAACTTAGTCGTATATGTGTTGGAAGATTCGGGTTATTACATAACTATATCATTTCACATTTAACTGCAACTCGGCTTGTTAAGTTATCTTATTAAACTATGAGTAGGCTTAAAGGATCAGAATCAGAGAGCAGTTGATGAGCTTTTTATGCTGTGTTGGTAACAGTAGGCTTTCCGGTTCTTCCTTAAAAGGGATAGTTGGTCTTTTGGGGAAAGGGTACTATCACTCTTTGTAAGGTATGAATCCCATAAGAACCTGTTATACTAAAGTAATTGTAGCAGATGGTTTTTATGTAGCAAAATTCTCCAACAAGTATGTGCTGAATTAGTAGAAACAAATTCTGACTTTTAGCTTTAAAGAAAAAGTACTAGCTAAAATCTATTACATTTTGGCTTTTAAATGTCTTTGTAAGTTCAAAGCTGAACTTGTAGTTGTTTCAATCGGAAGTGAATACCGAAGATGCTCTACAAGCTGTCATGGAAAGTATCAAATCAGCCAAAAATCTTTTACGAGTAGAAGGGGGTTACAACTTCAAATTTCTTTTATGGTCAAGGCCATTGATTTTCTCAATACATCAATGTAGGGAATGTGTTTGAGAGTGATTGTTTACCCTGTAGATATAGGAATTCAAACACAACTGTCATGGTACAAGATATAGGAATTCAAACACAACTGTCATGGTACAAAATAGGGATGTTTAAAGTAACTGTTTTAGTTCACATATTGCTGTTCAATGGAATATAGATTGCAACAATGGAAATTGACGTTAGTATAATTTGGTGTTAATCTCCTGCTTATATAGTTTGGTGTTCAGCTCTTGATTAGAAATAAAATACTAATCTGCTGGATGATGTAAAGTTTCTGCCTTAACCCTCACTTGGTATATCTAAAATGAAATCGTTCTTCAATGTTAACGAGTTTATTCACAAGGAACGTTAAATGCGCCTCTGTCTAATTTGTTTTTTCAACAACAACAATAACTAACCTCAATCCCAAGCAAGTTGGGGTCTAATCTTCACTGTCCATGTACTATTTAAGCTCTATCTTAGTCCAATCTTTTATAGGATAAGTTAAAAATAAAATTGAAAAAACATTAGAAGTTCTCTATATTTTCTTACTGCAAGACTCCGAAAAAGTAATGGACTAGAATAAACGTTTTAACATGACTAAAACTTGATTCCAATTGATTCCAATGTCCCATATATATCTTTGAATTTTTCTAGGTTGCAGGTCTTGCAAGACCTCTTTCCATGTGTTTTATGTTACCTCATCCCCTTTAAAATGAGGAATTTTTATTTTGATAGAGGCGCATTCAATATTCCTTGTGAACAATTCTTTAACATTGATGAACAACAAAGAAGGGCTTCATTTTGGATACACAATCTTGAAAAGAAGAAGAATCATATGGATCTATCCGCCCTACGAAGAGCGACCTGGAGCTTTAACAGAGGATTCTGGTTGAACAATCATTATGGACAGTGAGTGAAGGAGTGGATAGAGCTGGAGAAAATAATCTTAAAAAGGAATGGTTGAACTGGGGCAATGTTGAAAAGCCAAAATATTGAACAGCATAAAAATCAAGTGGACGGCAAAGATGGGTCACAATGATTAAGGAACTTGTAGGTTTTGCTTTGAGATCAATGGTTAAATCAAATTTGATGGTTTTGATTTCTTTTATTCCTCACCTGTTACTTATTAGGTAAAGGCCTAATTCTTTTCGCATCTAAGCTTACATCATTTTATTGTTGTTGCTACATCTTCTACTGATTACAAAGTTATGTGCAGCTACTTCTTTAATACATTCTGGGTTTTCATTTTAAAATATTTTTCTCATAATCTCTTTATTTGCAGGTGTATTCCATTTAGATTCAGAAATATGGAAGAAAACAGTGGTGAGACATCTGAGAAGATAGTTGAAGTATTGATGATAAACTCGACAAGTGGGCCTGGTCTTCTGTTCCCAAAGGTGAGAAATTGTTAGAGCATTTGAGTGTTAAGCATTATCCTATTGTATTGGTAATATTTGAAGTGCTTTTTTTGGCCAGAGTTAACTGATGCTTTGTGGTTTAATCTTGCAATGGATCTAGTTTTATTTTATTTATTTTTAAAAAAATCTTTTATCCTTTCTTTTTGAACTATTACGGTGTGAAATGGTAAGATTGAAGCACATGTTGATTATTCCACCTAGTCCCGGCAAACTTGCCGATTGGATCAGATATTGGCGGGTTGAAAACGGATTAGACAAAAATGGATAAAATACTCGACCCCCTCATATTTAAGACAGATAGAAAAATGGGCTGCGTGACAGATAACATGGCTACTCATATTATCCATGGCTTCTTGAAATTATTGGGAGCTGTTGAGCTTGGTCAAAGACCCAAACTTCATGAATCTGTTTTATCATTCTTGGCCAAATTTGAATTTGTTTCCTAAACTTAGTTTGCTGGTTATGAAATTCTTAAACATCATAGCTATATTTTTAGATTGCTATTTTTGTTTTCAAGATTAATATGTCACTAGGTACGCTACCTAGTGACTTATTTTATTGAATAGTACAAAAATCAAACAATCTTTACATAATGAAAATAATTTGAACTTGACAGAAATATAAAGTCTAACTAACTTAGGACTTCTACTTTGTCCTGAGTTAGTTATACGAAAAAAATCTCTTACACTATGAGTAATCAAGCCCGCTTAGTAACCAAATTGATGATCTTCCATATTGTCCTCTAATTGGTACTGTTGGCCAGATTTTTTTTTTGTCGCTGCATATCTCTGAAATAAGTAGCATACCAATCACCATCGCCCAATGTTATCAAAGGCATGCTTAAAGCGCGCTTAAGCCCTCAAAATGCGCTGAGCACTTCGCCTCGCTTAATGTGCGCTTTAGTGTCGTCATCAAATGAGCATTTCCTAAAGAGGCAACACTAAAGCGCACATTAAGCGAGGCGAAGTGCTCAGCGCATTTTGAGGTCATCAAATGAGCATTTCCTAAAGAGGCAACACTAAAGCATTGATATTTTACTAATTTTCTCCTCAGCGCGCAGGTCTAAGGAAGTCCTCAAAGCCTGTAGTGTGTTGTTATCTACTCGAAGTTTTGATGTCACCAATCAAAGTTAACAGAACTCAACCCGAGCATTTTCAGCATCGTCGGCTAGTGTCATAAATGTTGCCAATTGCTCCTGAGCTTTTTCCATAACAATGGTAACAACCTTATGACTCCGCTCAAAAGATGGGAGTATTAATCCATTTTCTATAAGGAAGGAGGAACCGAGGAAATGTCACGTTACCTGGTGGATAGTTGCAATCAGTTGAGAGAATGAATTTTTTAGGCCACTAGGCACGGTCTCGTTCGGCTCCCAAAAGTCGGGGATGTCATGGGGAGGTTGCTTAACAAATTAGGGCCTCCAAAAGTACCTATCCAGACTCGAGGTGGAGTAGGGTCTGAAGGTTCAACTTCAGAATCCAAAATCCGGGTGTATGCTGCCTCTTTGGGTACCTTAGAGCTGCCGATCAGACTCATTCTACCTCCTTTTCCTATGGCTTTGCTAAACCCTTGGCAACTTCTTGAGGACCGATTTCAAAGAGGTCTTCACCTCTTCTCATGCCAGCATCTCCTTCCGCATCCTCCACAATAACCACTTTGAGTGTTGCATCTTTCGGGTCTCAGCTATCCGATGACTACGAAGGACCCAAGAAATGGTTCCTTTTGCCGCAGGCATGTGGAATCTTGGGCTATCCTCTTTTCTGAAGAGCTATGAGAAATGGAGTGAGAAGATGTGGTCGTCCGACCCATTGGAACCCCAACCGCAATAAACTTTAGACGAAGGGGGATCTTGACAACAGACCTCTTCCTCGGTCAGACCTTGTAATAGAAGCAGGTGCCCGGGGATGAGAAAGTAAAATAAAACAAAAATGGGAGCAAGAAGTAACGAAGTCTTGCAGCTAGTTACCATGGTTCTTTCCTCTTCACCGGTCAAAAGAAATAGCTCACCACGTCCTAGCATCTTTGTTGGAAGTTCGCAGAATGGCCTTCACCCAATCAGAGATTTCAGGTCTTGGGACACGAACGACCATGTCTGTTGTGGAACATGTTAAAATAAGGTGAAAAGTTGAGCCGGGGAATGTTGAAGTAAATATGAGAATTTTTTTTTCCTCAGAATACTTACGGGTGCGCCTCCACTTTTTTGAGAATTGCTTAGGGCCAACCGATGTACTTGGTTAGTGCGGATCATTATGAACAGGTCACACCATCCCCGGTCTTGCTCGTCCTCCTTACTGGTTATTAGGCCACAAGAGCTCCGAGCGATCAAGTGGACGACTCCCCTTTGAACAACCATGCGGAGTAAAGATGTAGCAGATGGTCCATGTTGAATTCCAATTTGGCCTGCTCAGCCAAATATCGAATATATGCCAATAATGTCCAAGCTTGCAGAGCTAGTTAAGCTAGGGAAACCCGATAGCGCCAGCAAAACTCCTCAACAACCTTTGGTACTGGGAGGCCAAAGTCAATGGTGAACAGGTATGTATAGATCAAGGAAAAGCCTTCTATGTATAGATCAAGGAAAAGCCTTCTATGTGATGAGTGATCTGGGTCTCCCCATCAATGGCCATGATGTCCATGTCGTCACTCCAACCGCAATCGGACTTTAACTTTACACAAGGGAGGTCGCTTTCTTGTATTAGTGACTTAAGGGATCATTTGGTACAACGATTAGTAACGCAAGGATTAGTAATGCAAGAATTGGTAATGCAAGGATTATTTTATATCAAGTGTTTGGCTCATTGCTTCCACCTAATCTTGTGTTTAGTTTAAAACTCTACAAAAAGCTTCTTTCCAATTATACCCTTGAATTGTTATGGGATTTTCTATTTCATTAATTGGGTCAAGGTAGATAACTGGCGGACAATATTATTTTTTTGTAGCCTTCTTACTAGCTATGAGAACAACAATTCTGTTGCCATGTTTGCTATTTTCTCGCTTGAATTATTTGTAGGTAAATAATTGTCATTTTAATAAATTGATCACTCACAAAACGTCAATTTTAATTTAAAAAAGATAGAACTTCTACTTTTAAAATCGAAAAGACGGTAAACAATAGTAAAATCGAATGAATCATCTACATTTACACATAAAAATTGCAAGTTGTAGTTTTAATATGTATGCAATTTCATAAATTGTTCAAAATACAAATAATCAGAAAATCACATATATATCAACAAATAATGCATTCAATTAAGATCACAAACATCATGTGGTCATATATTTGCCTTTTCAATTAGTAAGTGTTAAACAACTCACATTTCAAATATTGTATTGATTTGTATTGGATTTATTTAACAACAAACAACTGTCTCTAAATTATAAAATGTGTAAGCTAATTTATTTAAATAAATTTACTAGTACAAATATAAAACATAAAATCAAGAAAATAAATGAAATGATTAAAAGAATTTGAGGGGTATTTTTGTCTTTACATATATTAATTTCATGGTATTAAATCTCATGTATTACTAATACCACCAAATGGAAGGTATTCGTTAGACGTCCTATAATACCAAATAGGGTGTATAACTAATACAATACACGTATTAGTTATACATAGGCTCTAAATCCCTACCAAACATAGTACTAAATAAAATCAGCTATAATACAAGGACTATTTCTCATAATACACTCTACCAAAAGGCCCCTAAAAGTTTCCACTAACTTATCGTAGCGGTCGCCTTGATTGTCACTGAATAGACAAGAGTTCAAGGAATGATGTTAGCAACAAAGATTTCTCATCAAATTCATAAGAGGTCTCGTCGATGGGAGCCTTTCCTCTTTGGTGAGTCAGGGTCTGGCTTGTCCCCTCAGAATGATCGTCATTAGGGGAAGGAATCAACAAGCTACTAGATAGAGATTTAGAAAAGGTGGTTGAATGTGACATAGCAAAATTAATTTGCTGAGAAGCAGAGAAAAATGGCTGAAAAAGAACACTTTTGAGTTTGCTTCTTTAGTATGTAATGATAAATGTTAGTGTAAATAAAGAAGAGAGTATTATTGCCACAATGAATCTTAGGGTAATGTCCAACCAACATGCGTCACGTGCCTTGACAGTAGGCTCAAAGAGACATCGACGGACTTCAAGGACAATTAATGATAGTCATATTACTTATTTTTCAAAATGATATAAGTCTTTTCGATTGTTCTCCTTCCAAAACTAATAACTCTTCCACTTCCTAAATATATTTCATCATGTATTGGAAAATAGGTGTAAGGTGGGGGACTATCTGTATATGGTGAAATTTCGGGCTTGGCAAAGGATCCGTTGGGATCTGACATGTGGAAGCATTGGCTCAGCCAAAATCGAGCCCGCCATAGAGTCTCCCATCTTGACACATCAACATCACAGAGTCATTGTCGCCGTCATATCTTGGGCCGTTGACATCTCAATATAGAAAGGATCATTCCATGATTGTGAGATCGACGACACCACCTTCGCGAGATCTCCTCCTCTCGATCCTAGTTCTTTGCCTAGTCGGTGTACGCTCGTAATGATTTTCGGCCTGACATCAATCAACCTCGAGCCCAACGCTAGACTTCAGACATATGACACCACTTGAATACTGTTAAGAGTCCTTTTGGGTAATTGGTTGTGGAGATTTGGGTGGAGTGATAAACTTTATGGACAGAGGTGAGATAAATATGGAGTCATGGAAACGGGATGGAGAACAAATGTGATTACTATGCCTTTGGGTGTGGTGTGTGGAAGGTGAGGAGTGAGAAGCCTTTAATGACAACATTGCTTTTAAGGTTGGGGATGTGAGTAGAGTTAGTTTTTGGAGTCATAAATGGTGTGGAGGTTTGGTGCTAAAGGATGATTTCTCGACTTTGTATAGGGTCTCTTGCCAAAGGGAATTACCTGTTCAGCAAGTTAGAGGACACAAGGGGAAGGGACCTTTTGGAATTTGAGGTTTAGTAGGAATTTCCAAGATTGCGAGGTTACAGAGTTTAAGAGATAACTCTCTTTACTTCACAACCAATGCGAGCCAGTCAGCAGACCCGATGCTTTGAGTTGGGAGTTGGGAAAATGCAAAGTGTTCTCTCTGAAGTCCTTCTATAAGAATCTTCTGGCTAGGAAGGAGGATAGTTTTCTGTATGATTCAGTCTGGATACCCAAGGTACCAACGAAGGTGTGCTTTTTGTCGTGGTTGGCTACAAGAAGGGTGATTTTGACATCAGAGAATCTTAGGAAGTTAAAGGTTGTTTGCATAGGTTGGTGTGTCCTATGTAAGGAGGCAGGTGAGCAGTGTTCATGAAAGTGACTGCTTCATCGCGTTATGCAGTGAACGGCCCTGAAGCGGCAGGGCAGCTGTGCAAGGTGCTGAAGCGAAGCAGTTGAAGAGAAGCGTGCATTTCAATGGCTGAAGCGGTGCATAGTGTGAAGCGTCACTTTGTTTTTTAAACCTTTTAAAAGGTTTAATTTTGAATAAAAAGAAGTCAGTGACAACGGCTTTTAATTTTAATTTCTGACCTAGGGTTTTCAGTCTTCTCTAGTGGTGACTTTCAGGTAAGCTTCTTCTTATTTCTTCTTCTGCTTCCCCATCGACGCTCAGGCCTGCGAGGTTCTTTTTTCCTCCTTCTCCAGCGATCTTTGGCCTCTGTTTTTCTTCTTTCTTTCTTCTTCTTTTGTTTGCTCTGTTTTTTTGTTTAGGTATGTTCTATTTAGTTGTTTTATCTTCTTTGTTGTGCTAGGGTTCTTTTTCCTTCTTTATCTTTGTGTTAATTTTTATTCAAGTAGCTGAATTTTAGTTCTATCCAAATAGTCCATTTTTAGTGGATTTTAAAAAATAATTAAAATAGCTGAATTTTAATTTTTTTGCTCTTAAAGATTGTAAATGGCGTCACAAGATCAAAAGAAAAACCTGGCTTGAATGTATGCACAGAAAATTAGCGATAATGACAAGACCTATATTTAATGTCTTTTTTGTAACAAGATTTAAAAAAGGGGGATTTATCGTCACAAATATCATCTCATCGGTGGTAATCCAAACGTTTTCGTTTGTCAAAGTTGTCTCAGATCACATGAAGGAAGAATTGCTAAAGTTTATGTTTTATTGTTGGTTTTACTTGTACTATGGAGGATTTTGTGCTATCTACTTGTAAGTATCTAAATTGAAATTTGCTTATATATATATGTTGTTGTGGTGGAAGGTTTATTTTGGTCTTCCCTTAGAAATTGCGCTTCACCAAAGTGAAGCTAATCGAAGCAGGGCCTTGTCATTTTTTTCTACTTCACGCTCCCGTGAAGACTGCAGGTGAGGACGTGGATCATATTTTACTACATTGCAAGATAACCATGAGGTTATGGTGGGATATCTTTAGAGGGTTTGACGTTTCTTGGGCAAAACCAAGATCAGTGAAGGAGTTGGTGTTTAATTAGAAGAGTGGAGTTAGAAGGAGGCGGCACAAGGCTTGGAATGTTACTCCTCTTGCTTTAATGTGGGTCATTTGGAAGGAGAAATAGTAGAGCTCTTGAAGGGGTGGAGCTAAGCTTTGCTGAATTGAGGAGTAGTCTCCAATCCCTTATTTTCTTTTGGTGCACTCATGTAGTTCCTGTTTGTATTGAGGATTGAGTGTCTTTTGGAGAGAGTCATACTTGTAGGTTTCTCTTTTTTTGGTATATCTCTCGTATACAACCAAGTTGGCCTTGTTAGTATCAATGCAATTTTTTACTTGATCAAAATAAAAACAAAAAAGAGTAGCCTTTTTCAGAGAGCAGAGTAGCCTTTTCATACTTGCATCATTAGTTTTTTTCCCCTTAAGTTAACCCTTGCATGGGAGAAAGAGGTATCTCATATTCACTTGTAAGCTAACACCATTGAAAAGATCTGAGAATAGAAAGAATTCAAGATCTACTTATTTCTTGTTATTCTTACTTGTCCTTATCTTTACTCCTGTTTTCGTCGTGATCTTCGTATAATTATTACTCTCTTTCATTCTTGCATTATCAATTTAGCCGAAAAAATAAAGAGGTATGATGGACCATAATACAATTTCCTTTAATCCCATTTTAACAAATTTAACTGTTATTGCATAATATCTATTTTTCCGGCAAAGAAATATCAGTACATCTATTGTTGAGAGTGGATTCCACCACAATGATAGATCTTCCCTTTTCAAGTGGCGTGACAATGCATAGGTACCTCCCATGTACGTTGAAATGCTGGAAAATCTGGACATCAACTCTATTTCCCCTTCTTCCCCAACTGCTACAGTTGTTGGCCCGTCTGTTGAAAGAAATACACAAGACTTGACATATCCAAAGGAGGGAATCATTAATAAAATTTCGACTAACGATTCCTAGTCTTCTTTCAATCCATTCAGCTATGTCCATTTACGTACGTCTTGTTGACTAAATAATCAGGTATACCAGGCCACGTATCATCCACTTGGCTCTAGCGAGGAGAGATAAACAAAAATCAAAGATATAGTGATCGTGTTGTAAGACCTTGTTCCTTTCTACTTGATGTTTTTTATTTTCCTCCATTTACCGCTTATGTGTACCAAGAGTTTTTCTTTGTAACATTTTCAATGACCTCGAAAGATTTATAAGCAATCACAAGCAAAGATCTATTATCCATTAAAATTGAGGAGAGAAAAATACAAAATTTAGATAATGAACCCACCAAATAAGTGATCACCAGAAAACTATGAGAGAGAAAACTGAAGAGAGGAAAAAAACAAGCTATTGTCTAGAAGAGAGAAGAGGAAATCGAATTCTGGCAACTAGAAAAAGTAGAGAGAGGGGAGAGCATCTCTCACTAAAAGTTGTATTTCCCTTATGTTTCATATGTCTCCATATGAAATTTTATGACAGATTAGCTAAGTTGCTCAGACTCGGGTGCCGATGTGTGATACTAGTACATATTCTAGCTTTTGGATCCTTCATGATACAGCGGGTGTTTGGATTGACTTATTTTAAGTGACTTTTGGCTTCTAAGCTATTTTTTTATTTTTGGTCATGTTTGGGAAACACAAAAAGTGTTTTTTAAGGCTGAAAAAGTACAAAACAAAAAGCCAAAAACCAAAAGTTGGGTGTTCCCAACTTATAACTTTTAGCTTATAGGCTACTTAAAAAAAGCCAATCCGAACACCCCCATAAGCTTTAAGATTCGAGGATACAGATCTAGTTATGGATATGAGTGCGGGGATTCGACTAAAAACAATTCAAATATCTTAAAATATAGTTATAAAACATAAATTAGGAGATATTATGTGGAAACTTGAGGAGAAAATATTAATCAAGAGGAGAATCTCAGGAGACTAAAGGAAAAGGAGTGACATAGAAATTTCTATATACCAGCTATTCTATCTTCTTTAATTTCACCTTTGATTATGTTTTGATTATAGAAATCATTGAATCTGTCTAGAATTTCTCCGTTGATTTTGGCCAAAGTACCCAAAAATTGGTTGATTAGATCGGGTATGGATCTCACACCCACACCCATGTCATGTCGACACCGGTGCGGCAGTGGAAGTGAAGAGTTCATGCTACTTAGCATATTAGTACTTCAGTCGATCAAAGATCAACATTGAGTGCATACTTTTGTTTTTCTTAATTATTGTTTTTAAGCATGTGTCACACATGACATGTTGGTTGTCATACTACTACTATTATTTTAACCGTTCTTCCTGGTGTCTACTTTTGGGCTTTCTGATGCCAGGTGATATTGCTGAATAAGTTTGACTTAACTCTTTTGGTTCATTTGATCACAAGGATGAGTACCTAATGGGTGCTGCTTATTGATATCTCTGGCACATTTGTATAAATAGGGTGGTTGGGAAAATGATGAGACAGTCCAGGAGGCAGCTATCCGTGAAGCCATAGAGGAAGCTGGAGTTCGAGGGGATATAGTGGTAAGTCTCTTGAAGTATCTGCTTTGTTTTACTTTTATATTTGATACACAAGTTAAACTTTCCTACTGGAACTTGATGTATGTTTCTGTGGCTTATGTGATTACTTGGTGTTTGTTTCATTTTGTACCACTCGAGCATGTTTTGGACCCTTTTCTGGAATTTAGTTCTTTTAAATTCATTTATCAAAATGGCCTTCATGTCTTCTTTTTACAACGTACGTAGTGTGATCCCACTTCTGGGGAGAGTAGAGTGTATGCAGACCTTACTCCTATCTTGGAGGTAGAGAGCCTGGTTCCTATATTTCTACATAAAATGTAATTTTTTTTGTTGATATTATGGGAACCTGCACCACATATCAGGTGTATAAAAGAAAGTAGATAATTCTATACAAACTGTGATTTTCTACGACATCCAGTCATCTAAAGTAGTTGGATTTGAAGTGTCACAAAAGTATACAAGTAAAAGAACTACTAAAATGCCCTTCTAATTAACCTATTTTTACTACTACTAATAATTAATAATAAATACATAAAAACAAAAAGCTATAATAAGTAAAAGGTGTCATACATTTTAAGGGATGCATCTATTCTTAGAAAGGTGTTAGATGTGGTAGTTATTTTTTCACTGCTAATAAATATTCAAGTGGAATAAAGAAGTTTTTGGCAAGCTGGATACAAGAACCAAAGTACTAGAGGAACTGGCAGTTCTAGATCACTCCAGTGAAAGGAGAGTCCTTACTCTGGATGAGAAACAAAGATTATTGAATCTGAAAGTTGAATGGGAGGCATTTGCTATAGCTGAAGATATTTTGAAGAAATTTCCTGGAAACAAAAATCCATATGCAAATGGTTGAAACATGGGGATAGGAACACAAAATACTTTCAATCTATAGCCAATTCCCATAGAAGATTCAACCACATTGATTAGCTTAGAGAGGATGGTGGGTACATAGAGGACAAAGTCGAGATAAAAGAAGAGATTTACTCCTCTATCAGAATCTTTACTGTGAGGATGAGGAGTGGAGGCCCACATCTAACTTTGAAGGATTATCTAGATTATCAGAGGAAGACAAACAAGCTATCACTTGAGAGAGCCTTTGAGGAAGAGGAAGTCCAAGCTGTATAATTGTCTTGTGCAACAGACAAGGCTCCTGGTCCTGATGGGTTCACCATGGCATTTTCGCAGAGATCCTGGGATTTCATTAAGGCATAGGTAATGGGGACTCTCAATCATTTCCATCAGGAATGTCAAATGGTTAGCTCATGCAATGCCACTTTCATTGCGTTGATTCCAAAAAAGAAAGGTTCAATTGAACTTAGAGACTACTGGCCAATCAGTCTTATTGGAAGTGTATATAAGATTGTGGCCAAGCTACTAGCAGAAAGATTGAAGAAAGTTGTTGGCAAGCTAGTCTCCAACTTTCAGAATGCTTTCATTAAGCAAAGACAGATCACTGATGCAGCACTCATAGCTAATGAAGCTCTAGATTGGAGGATTAAATATATAGAAAAAGTTTTTGACAAGCTAAATTGGTCTTATCTATTCTCTAATTTGAGGAAAATGGGGTTGGTGAAAAATGGATCAGATGATAAGATTCAGAATTAAAACTGTTTAATACTTAGTGTTGGTGAACAGGGAACCAGTTGGATTCTTCTCTCCGCAGAGAGGGAATCAGGCAAGGGGACCCTCTATCCCCTTTCTTGTTCATATTAGCAATGGAGGGTTTAAGCAAGATGATGGAGAAGGCCAGTGATTTACAGTGGATTCAGGGGTTCAAAGTAGGGCCAGTTGCTGAGAACTCAGTCACCATTTCACATCTATTGTATGCTGATAACTTACTGATATTTTGTGAGGCAGTAGAGTCACAAGTTAGGTACCTAATCCTAACACTCTCTCTGTTTGAAGCTTTATCAGGACTACATGCCAATGTGCTAAAAAGTATTATTTACCCTGTCAATAATGTACCAAACATAGAGGAACTTGCAAGTATTTTAGATTGCAGCATTGGGGTTCTTCCTACCTCTTACCTAGGCCTACCTTTGGGTGTGGAGTACAAGAATGGTGAGGTGTGGAATGGTATTATTGAGAAATTTGAAAAGAGACTAGCTTTCTGGCAATTGCAGTATCTATCTATGGGTGGAAGACTGACTCTTATCAATATCGTTCTTGATAGCCTGCCAACTTATTACATGTCTTTGCTTCCTATTCCTAGTAAGGTACTTAAGCAACTAGAAAAAATCAGGAGGGACTTCTCTAGGAGAGGAACAACACTCACAAATATCACTTGATTGAATGGGTTAAAGTCACACTGCCTAAATGCAAAGGAGGTCTGGCAGATTAGAGGTTGGGTGAACCAAGCCTATGGAAGGAGGTGGTTAAGGATAAGCATGGTGAAAGTGATCACTGGAGCACAAAAATCTCTAATGCTCCTTATGGAGTGGGCCCTTGGAAATTCATTACCATGTTAGGGAGTGATTTCTTCCGGTGCACCTATTATATACCTGGTAATGGAGCTCACATTAGATTCTGGAAGGACAAATGGCTCAATGGTACTACCCCCATGGAGAAGTTCCGTATGAGATTGCTGTGAATAGGAATTCCACCATAGCTCATAATAGAATGGAAACAATTGGGATATTCTATTCAGAAGGGCAGTTCGAGATTGGGAGATGGACCAACTGATGGAATTGCTATCAAATGTGTACAGATATAATATTGATGTGACCATGGCAGATACTATGTGTTGGGGGAGGAAGGGCACTTTCACAGTGATAGAATGCTACAGGAAGATTGGTACACAAAACCAAGTAGTTGACAATTTTCCCTGGAAATTGATTTGGAAGACAAAGTTGCCTTCTAAGATTATTTACTTTAACTGGATTGCTGTCCATGAAGCTAGGTTGGCACAAGACAACCACAAAAGGAAAGGTCTCCAGTTAGTGAACGGATGCTACCTATGATTGGACAAGTTGGAAACTGTGAATCATCTGTTTTTGCACTGCAAGGTGGCTACTAATCTTTTGAACATGTTCTTTTGCATTTTTGGGTTGAAATTAGTCATGCCACATACCATAAAAGAGGCACATACGAACTGGAGCATGTGGAGAGTTGATGAAACCATCAAAAGGATCTGGCTAATGATCCCTGCTGCTATCTTTTGGAGTATTTGGAATGAGAGGAATGGGAGGTGTTTTGATGCAACCTCAGCTCCAAATCACTCTCTCAGAATCAGATGCCTAGTCTTACTTCTTTGCTGGACTAAATTGGCTAATGTATCTAGCACCGAATAAATTGTGGAGTTTATTGGTTCCCCTGTCTTAGATTGACCAACTGTAACGGAACTTCCTTTTTCTATATCTCAGTTTCTTTTGTCAAGTTTTCTTTCATTGTAAGTTGTAACTATGCAACTTCTTGATGCCCTTTTGTGAATGAAATACCTCTTTATCAAAAAAAATAAAATATTATAAATTATTATTCAATTTCCAATACTTGAAAAATAACTCCAAGTGTTCACTTTTTACATGTTTTCCCAGTTTCTTTAGTTACTGTATAATTAGATTATTATCCTCTGGGTCAGATATATAACATCTTATAGCATAGTTCTGGATTGTTGTTGTTGTTTTGTTGTAGCTACAACCGGGAAAGTTTAGATTTATCATTCCATACTGTAATTGTAATATTCCTCATGTTGAAAATATAATTTCTTTTTCTTAGAATTGTGAAGGTTGTGACATTTAAACAAGCATTCTTAAATTTATTAAAAAAGTATAAAGATCATATATAGATTGGGTGAAATACTACTACAAGCCGTGTGCGTACAAATCAATAAAGTGCTCTACTTTTGTGGAACATATTTTCTATATTTAAATTAAATATGATTGACATTCATTATTTTGAAGATCTTATACTTTTTAATTTTATTTTTTTAACCCAAACATATTGCTAATAATATTTATGTAAATAATTAAAATTATATGTATTATATTGATATGGGATACACGCGCAACACGCATACAGAGAGACTAGTATCTATAAAAGAGTTTTCAGTTCTTTCAGATGCTTTCCTATTCCTTTACATCTATAGTGTCGGAATGAGCGCTAAATGTGCAACATCATCGATTCAATCCCTAGGGCATTCCATATCACCACAGCTTGTATGCAATTGGGCGATTAAAAAGTATATGGTTGAGTCACAAACATACTCCCTTGTTTTCTTCACGTAAACCACCAGCTAATGAAAGTTGGCTTTCTCTTCGTTATTCTCAGCTATTAGAATGACTTCCTATGCTGCTTACAAAGAAAGACACTTCCCTAGGTCTCTAGGTATCCAAACTGACTCGCGAGGAAGTTCCTTTCCCCCCTCAGCAATAGCCTATGTTGAAGGACTTGATTGTGAAAATCCCTTAGTTCTGACCTTTCCTTTTTCAGGAGGCTCTATATGTGCATCTTTTTCTTGTACAGGTTATCCATCTCTTCAGCTAGTTCTTTCATCATCCAATTTTGCAAGTGTCACCTGAACTCTAGTCCTATAAGAAAGATCACCTCTCCCTGACTTTGTAAACCTGGGAAACTACAACTATCTTCTAGTTAAAGTTGTTAAAGATGGATGGGAATGATATACATAAGGGAGTATCCCCATACCAACTGTGCTTTCAGTTTCAGAAGCTAATTTTGTTTCTATTTCTTATATTGAACTTTCACATTTTTGTTGAAATCCTCTCACCTCTTCATTATGCTCCTCATTAATGCTACTCAACATGGTTGCTTTATGTTGTCTGTCCTTCATTCTCTCCTTTGAACTTTATATTTGTCAATGATTACTTTCCTATTGGATTTTGTTGAAATCTGCCTCATGCGCTGTTAATTGATGTTGAGTTGGCATGATGACATGGGTGCTGATGTGTTTTTTCTTTCCAGGAGATAGATATTTTCTCTTTTAGTTTTCAGTTGATAGTTTCCTTGTCTTTGGGCATGTAGCTGTTGGTAGACTTAGTTCCTAGTTATTAGGAAGTTTCTGTTTTGAATTACTGCATTATTTACTGCAGCAAATCTATTAGGATTTCTTTTATTTAAACATCTCTTCTTCCAGCTTAATAAAATAAATCTCCTTTTCTCCTTTTCTCCTTTTTGTTGTATGTTTTTCATCTGTTAACACCAACATATTGGTATCAGAGCCCTTCTTCTTAAGGGAGTTGTTAGTGACTTGTGAGTGTAGTCTGAGTGAACCATCAACAAAGTTCCCTACCTGCTTCCCTGAAAAGCCATCAGAACATATGGGAAACAGAAATTTTTTCTGGTTCTTATGCTATTTCTCCACTAGTGTTTGATGGAGAGAACTACCAGATATGGGCTATCAAGATGCAAACTCACATGGAGGCATGTGATCTCTGAGTAGCAGTAGAGGAGGATTACGAAGTTCCTCCTTTACTTGGCGATCCAACAATGGCTCAGATCAAGCTTCACAAGGAAAGGAAGACCAAAAAATTCAAGGCGAAATCTTGCTTATATGCTGCACTTTCACCGACAATTTTTTCCAGAATCATGACTCTGGAATCGACAAAAGAAATTTGGGATTTTCTCAAAGAAGAATACCAAGGAGATGAGCGAATCAAAGGTATTATGAAAGTTATCAATCTCATCAGAGAATTTGAAATACAAAGAATGAAGAATTCTGAAACTGTCAGAGAATACTCAGATAGGCTTCTTAGCATAGTGAACAAGGTAAGAATGTTGGGCAATAAGCTTCCAGATAGCAGAGTTGAGAAAATTCTTGTTACATAACCAACCATTGCTTCCTTAGAAAATACTAAGGATCTGTCAAAGATCACTTTCGCAGAACTACTTAATGCATTGCAGATACAAGAGGAAAGAAGGTTAATGAGACAGGAAGGGTCAGTAGAAGGTGCACTACTGGCCAAGTTGCAAAACTATGTTGGAAGCAAATACAAGAAAACAAAAGGGATGAAAAATTATGCCGAAAATAATCAAGTTTCAGCTGGTAATGGAAGTAGCCACAACTCAGGCAGCAACAGAGGAAACAAATTCCCTTCGTGTTATTATTGTGGAAGGAAGAATCATCCTCACTTCAAATGGTGGAGAAAGCCGGGTATGAGATGCCGGAAATGTCAAAAACTTGGGCATGCTGAGATCATCTGCAAGTAGAAAGGACAGCAACAAGAAGGAGAAACTCAAGTTGCAAATCAACAAGAGGAAGAACACTTTTTGTTGCATCATGTTTTGCATCTAGTATTTCAAGTGTCAATTGGCTTATTGATAGTGGTTGTCCAAACCACATGACTAGTGATGAAAAGCTTTTCAAAAAGCTTGACAGAACAACAACATCAAGAGTCAGGATTGGAAATGGAGAATACCTCCCAGCAAAAGGAAAGGAGACTGTAATTATTGAGAGTTATACAGGTACAAAACTTGTTTCTGACGTTTTGTTTGTTCCTGAACTTGATCAGAATTTATTAAGTGTTGGACAACTGCTCGAAAATGGATTCAAATTATTTTTTGGAAGATAAGGCGTGTCTGATCATTGATCCAAGTGGTCAGAAGCTATTTAGAAGTAAAATGCAGGGTAAAAGCTTTTCTTTGACTCCAATGGAGGAAGAACAAATAGCTTTTCCAAGTCAGTCTACTGTTGCAGAGATTTGACACACATGGTTGGGTTACTTCCACCACAGGGCTCTTTTTACATGCAGCAAAAAGGGCTAGCAAAAGGTTTACCTCCACTTGAAGAGGATCTCCCAAGTTGCAAGGTATGTCAATTTGGTAAGCAAACAAGATTGCCATTCACAAAATCAACTTGGAGAGCAACTCAAAAATTGTAGCTAATTCATACAGATCTTGGAGGTCCCCAAAGAACTCCATCATTGAAAGGAAGCAAGTATTGCATAATTTTTATTGATGATCTAACAAGGATGTGTTGGATATACTTCTTAAGATTCAAATAGAAGGTTGCTGAAGTATTTTGGAAATTTAAAGCCTTGGTAGAAAATCAAAGCGGATGCAAAATACAAGTGCTCAAATAAGACAATGGGACTGAGTACACTTCAGATCAGTTCAAAAACTATTGTGAAGTTACTGGAATAAAGCATCAACTTACTACTCCATCTACTCCACAACAAAACGGCGAAAGTGAAAGGAAGAATAGGACTATCATTGAAATGTCAAGGTCTATGTTGCACGAGAAAGAGCTTCCCAAAAAGTTTTGGGTAGAGGCAGCCAATACTGCTGTTTTTTTGTTGAATAGGCTGTCTACAAAGGCAGTGAATGGTCAAACATCTTTTGAAGCTCGGAATGGAAACAAACCTTTACTGAAGAGCCTCAAGATTTTTGGTTATTTATGTTTTTCTCACATACCTCAGCCGAAAAGGGATAAACTTGACAAGAAGGCAGAACTTGAAATTTTCATTCTCTATAGTTTTCCCTGAAAAGCTCTTACAGAACAACAGACTAGAAAATTTTTGGTAAGCAGAGATGTGGAATTTGCTGAACAAAAGTGATGGGATTGAGATGGAGAAAAATAAGGGAAGCTTATGAGTTGCACATTTTTGATGAACAAGTTGATCATCTTCCTGTTCGAGGAACCAGATCACTTTCATATATCTATCAAAGATGCAATGTAGTCGTATTTGAACCTGCTGAATATGCAAAAGCTGAAAGAGACAAGAAATGGATAGTTGCAATGCAGGAGGAGCTAACCATGATCAAGAAAAATGACACATGGGAGCTGGTTGAAAGACCTCAAGACAAAAAGATTATTGGTGTTAAATGGATTTACAGAATTAAGCTAAACACAGATGGTTCAGTGAGCAAACATAAAGCCAGGCTTGTGGTGAATGGTTATGGTCAGATTATCAGTGTAGATTTTTCTAAAACATTTGCATTAGTCACAAGACTTGACACAATTAGGCTTCTTCTGGCAGTTGCAGCACAAAACGGACGGAAAATCTACCAATTGAATGTTAAATCAGCTTTTTTGAATGGTTTCTTGCAAGAAGAAATCTATGTTGAGCAGCCTGAAGGGTTTGTTGTGGAAGGACAGGAAGACGGTCTACTTGCTGAAAAAGGCCCTCTATGGATTAAAGCAAGCTCCAAGGGCTTGGTGCAGTATAATCGATGATCATCTTTCTGACTTAGGATTTCAAAAAAGCCCAAGTGAATCAACCCTTTACATAAAGCATGTTAACTCTGACTTTATTATAATTTCTCTATATGTTCATGATCTTTTAGTAACAGGAAGTAATGTTATGCTCATAGAAGAGTTAAAAAAAGGAGATGGTGAAAGTCATTGAAATGACGGATCTGGGAGAGATGGATTTCTTTCTTGGAATGGAGATTAAACAAATCCAAGATCAAATATTCATTTTTCAGAAGAAGTATGCAAAAGAAATACTGAGGAAATTTAGAATGGACAATTGCAAAAGTATGAGCACGCCTATGAATCAAAAGGAAAAGCTAATGAAGGATGATGGTGCTGAACGAGTACATGAAGGAAGGTACTGAAGCTTGATAGGATATTTGATGTATCTTACCACAAGAAGGCTAGATATATTGTATGTTGTAAGTGTACTATCCCGATTTTTGAATTCTCCTAGTGAATTGCATATGAAAGCTACAAAAAGAGTACCCATATATGTTAAAGGCACAATGGAGTACGGATTCAAATTTAGCAAGAGCCAGAATTTCAAATTTCAAGGATTTTCTGACAGTGATTCGGGAGGTTTTGCTGAAGATATGAAAAGTACTTTAGGGTACTGTTTTATTTTTGGCGCTGGATGCTTTTCTTGGTGTTTGAAAAAACAAGAGATTGTTGCTCAATCAACTTCAAAGGCAGAATTCATTGCTGCTACAACTGCGGTGGTTAAAGAAAATCTTTTGTGATCTTGGCTTGGAGATGAAGGAAAGCACTCAGATATTTGTGGACAACCAAGCTGCCATTGCCATTTCTCACAACCCACTATTTCATAGAAAGACCAAGCATTTCAAAAGGATGGTCTAGTGAATATGGTATATTGCAGAACAAAAGAGCAGCTGGCTGATATTTTTACAAAATTTCTTCCGGCAAGCAAATTTGAGTACTTGGGAAAGGAACTTGGAAGGAGGAGTGTTGAAATTTGCCTCATGAGCTGTTAATTAATGTTGAGTTGGCATGATGACATGGCTGCTGATGTGTTTTTTCTTTCCAGAAGATAGATATTTTCTGTTTTAGTTTTCAGTTTAAAGTTTTCTAGTCTTTAGGCATGTAGTTGTTGGTAGACTTAATTCCTAGTTATTAGGAAGGTTTCTGTTTTGAATTACTGCATTATTTACTGCAGATCTGTTAGGATTCCTTTATTTAAACATCTCTTCTTTCAGCTTAATAAAATAACTCTCCTTTTGTTCTTTTTGTCGTATGTTTTTCATCTGTTAACACCAATAGATTTATTATCTCTTTAATTTTCTCAAACCACATCCTTTCTACATGGAACTGAATTATATGGTCATATTAATTTTCCAGCGTTAACAGGCATGTAGATTTTGGGTCTCCACCCTTATATCCTGGAGTGAACTGCCTCAATTGTAAACAATGTTGCATCCAATTTTTGTCTACTTGCCATAAAAGCATTTTGGGACATTGAGATCGTATCTTCCAATGCCTTCTGTAGTCTGAGAGAGAAAAAATGCAAAAATCTGGAGATGCTCCTCAAAAGACTTGTAGGTCTAAAGTCCTTAATTTTTAACTTGTCAAAAAATAAAAATAAAGGTCCTTTATATTTACTGTGCCTTTCTTCTTTGGTATCAATATTATACAGGATACATTTTCCTTTATCCTAAGGGAAAAGGACCTGATATACCCCTCAACTTTGTCATTTACAGCTGATATACCTTCGTTATGAAAGTGACTTATATATACCCCTATCGTTGCACAAATGATTCACATATACCCCTACCGTTACAAAAGTTGCTCATATATACTCCTCACCGTTACAAAAATAGCTCACATATATCGTTTTCATTTTAAGTGAAAAAAATTATTTTTTTGATATATATTTTTTTTAAATTCATGCATGGGGAATATTTTTTTTTTGAGAAAGTAATAAAATAATATAAAATATATATATACCCATACGTTTGAATTTTTTTAGCAAAGTTTAGGGTTATATATAATCTTTTTTACGCATGAATTTTTTTTTGACTTTTTTGATTATCATTATTTGAGTTTCTAATTCTTATTTTATTTTTATTTTTTCATTCTCTGTGTAAATATAAGAGAAATAAAAAAAGCGTGAATGAAAAAAAGAGCAAAAAAATTAAAACTAATTTTTTTTGCTGGGATATTGTAATTTAGTTTTTGTTTCTATAAAACAAATTTGGGGCATGTATAATAGATTTTACAATAAAAGTTGTGAGAAAAATAAATTTGACTATAAAAATAATAAATTTAAATTAGCCGTTGAATCAAAAAAGTCAAAAATAAATTATGTGTGAGAAGGATCAAATATACCCTTATATGTATATTTTTTTTTAATAAAAAACTTTTAAAAATTAATTTTTTCACTTCCGTTAGAAGAAAATGATATATGTGAGCTATTTGTGTAACAGTAGGATTATATATATGTCACTTTCATAACGAGGGGTATATCAGCTATAAATGATAAAGTTAAGGGGTATATCAGACCTTTTTTTCCCTTATCCTAATAACTAGTTATAGTTCTTATTTTCTAGGCATGTTAGCAGTCTTTTAGCAGTCCATTTTCAATTTCAGTTGTAATGCAACTGTATTTATTAAATCAGCTTGAAGTTCAATAAAATAAGTCCTCTGATTCAATTTTATCTTGCTATTTCAGTTTGAATTACAAATCCTCTACTTTAGCCTCCACACTAATTGCTGTGTTCACCAGTCATTCTTTACCTCTTCTATCTAAAAAATTTAAATGCTTTCTAGCTTCTAATAAATGTCTATAAGTTTTCTTGATAAGACAGTAAACTTCTATTGTTTCTCTCTGCCAAAGTAACTACATGAAATAACCTGTAACAAAAGAGTAGAACTAGATGGACGGCATCAATATAATGCCATATATTAGTTGCATGTTAAAACGAAATTCTTTCCAAATTACTAGATTTGAAGGCTATTCCATTAAATGATTAGTCCTGTTACACTATCATTGCGATTCTCTTAGTTACTGCAGTTAAGTGTCTTAATTTACCCTAAGTTTTGCTTTTAAGTTCATTACTATTTCCTTTGATAGTTGAAAATTTTGGGTTAATTTTTTATGAGAGATCTTTTATAACATGAAGTGAGGCTGAGCCTGCTGTGATAATAAAATATCCCATTTCCTTTCTCATGTGAAATATGATGTTAGGTGGAGCAATGTTCTCTCTTTTTCATTTTCTTCTTCTTCTTTTCCCTTCATGACTTGAATATAGAAGAAAGTTTGAAGTCGCAAACCTGGGATTGGTGGAAACATAAAAGTTAATTCTAGGTTCATCCGGTACCTACACTGGTGAGAGGTAGCAAGTAGAATTAGTCAAGATGTGCAAAAGGTGGGCTGCATCATCGGTTTTTAGAAAGAAAGACATTCATTAAGATTAAAGATAAGTGTCAATGAATTATCCTCTTTTTTGAGTTTCATACCTAAACTATTGAGAGTGTGAGTTTCATACCTAAACTATCATTTATTAGTTTGAAAAACACACCTTTCTTGTTTTATTACTCTCTCATCATGGTGTGTGTACTACACTCTTTTTTATTTTAAAAAAAATTGTCACATCATACTCCACATGGACAAAACATTCCACTTTGACAAAAATTTAAAAAATTATTAGTATTAGTATTAGTTAAATATTAAAATATTACTATTCAAAAAAAAATATTATAAAATAAAATATAAAATATTTCTTACCCCACTCCACTTCCCTCTCACTTATACCTCCCCCCCCCCCCCCCAATTTTTACTTTATTTTTTAATTTTTTTTTTTGTAAAATTTTTAAAAGAAATTCTTACTTCATCCCCCTCCTCTTTCATATAATAATTTAGATATTGTTTTAATTTTTTTAAAAGAAATAATTTCATCCCACTCACCCAATATATATATATATATATATATATATGGTATTTGGTATGCAAGTAGAATTTTTTTTTCTAAAATTATATGTACATATCTAACACAAAATGAGAAAAATGTATAAAAAAAATAAAAATAAATTAGGAGTGGAGGGTTAAATGGGGTGGGTAGAATTTTATTTTTTTTATAAATAAAATTAAGATCAATTTTTTTTAGAAAGTGGGGAGAAGGTGAAGTCAGAATTTTTCAAAAATATTTTATAAAAAAATTAAAAAAAATAAAAAGGAGGGGGATTGTCGGGTGTGGTGGTGGTGGATGGGGTAGGAGGGAGGTGGTAGAGTTGGGTGAAAAAAATATTTTAAACTTTATTTTTTAAAAAATAATTTTTTGATTAGTAATATTTTGATCTTTAACTTTTAACTAATATTAAAAGTTTATTTTATTTTGTCAAAGGTAAAATAATTTATTCATGTGCAATGCTATGTAGCAAGATTTTTTCAAATAAAAGAGAGAGTGTAATGCACACACCACTGATGTGTGTTTTTCAAACTCTTAAGTATTACTTTGTGTATAAAACTCACTCCAATAGTTTAGGTATGAACCTCTAAAAAAATATGATAGTTTTAATGTGTTTTTGATATTTATCTCTTCATATTATGAATATTATGCATCTTTGTTTGTACATATAATAGGAGTACCAAGAATTAGGAAACTTTCCTTTAGACCGAGTTCATAACTCCTATCCTAATAAGGAGCCTTCTTTTTTGTTTACCCACCAATTTCACCAAATTCTTTCTCCTCTTTTCTTTTTCATGCAAATGCTTTTATTTGTTTTATTTCATTTTTTTTTTGTATTTATAAGATTTTATGCAATTGTATTTTGAAGCACTTTCTGGGACACTACCTCTTTAAAAGCAAGACACTTCAGGACGAGTTCAGTCCAGAAGGTTTGTGTAGAGCTGCCATGTTTGCTTTGTTGGTGAATGAAGAACTTGAGTTCTGGCCTGAACAGAGCCTTAGAAGAAGAAGTTGGCTGACAGTTCCAGAAGCAATTCAATGTTGCCGGCACCCATGGATGCGACAGGCTCTCGAGGAAGGATTTTTGAAGTGGCATGACAGTGGCATGACAAGAACAATGAATTGCGAGGACTAGTTTTTTTCCGTTTGTTCCTCTGACCAACATTGAGGTTCATGTTTCTGAACTTCCCAGTTGCAAGACGCCAATCCTTAGAGCTGGATGGTGTCATGGTGTGTATTAGCTTCAATTTCATTTAGGAGTAGGAAGTAAGAGAAGTTGCAAATAGTTGTTTTACATATTGAACCGCATTTAATGATTTCTCATTGATTCCTTGATGATTAGAGTTGACGGTGAATTGGAGAAGAAGAAACAAGAAATCTCCATGTCTCATTTGGCTTGTTACAATGTTGCTTTACTTGGTAGTATTGTAATTACACAGTCATTTGTCGTCTTAGTAATGTAATGCAAAGGAGCTGATGTAACTGGTCAAACAATATGGTCTCCTTCTGCTTAATGGGACAAAAATTAAAATGAAAGAAGAGTGTTTATGTTACGATCCTGAAAAACACTTAGCTCCATCAAGGACATACAATTTTCATTACAAAGGGTCAAATATACTATTGGAAATACTTTAAATAAACTCTCCTTTTTTACTATCCGCCTGATAGATCTCCTACTGTTATACTTTAAATGACGTCTGTTTGGACGAAGTTGTAGAACAAAAATACACATAACTTATTTTGCTTACCTATTTCAATCAAAATCCACCCATGATCTCACTCAAACTCCCCCCAGTTAAAATCCCCCATTATACTAATATCCAAATTCTCTCTAAAACTCTGGGTTCTCTTCCAGTTAGGGTCTTTAAATCATAGGGTTACTCTCGTCTAATTTCTTTTAAGTTTCATAATAAGGTTACTTTTGATCCAAAAGAGGTATATAATGTCAGAAAATAGTTATTCATCAAAGATGAAGTGTCATTGCTGTAAAAGTGCCAACCTCTTTACTTCAAAATTCCTTTCAACCCCAGAAGGAGATTTTGCAAGTGTCATAAACATGAAGTAAGTGCTATTATTGAATGGGCGTTTTTGTTTGATTTTTATTTTAAATTTCAATTTTTCTCTTTGATTTTTAGTGTTTGATTGTCCGGAGTTCTGTTGATTGTGTTGGATAGAATACTTCTTGTAGTTATTGCCAGTGGAACAATGAATTATTCTCGGATTGAGCATTGGTGGTAGTAAAAATCTAAAGTCTCAATTGGATTTGGCTATGGTTAAAATCAACATTTTTAGTACGTCATTGGATGCTCTTAAGATTGAAAGAGATATCTTAAAGGAAATGGTGGATGTTAAGGAGGCTATAGATAATTCTGAAGAGAGCAAATCAAGGGAATTATAAGAGAAATTGATGAAGATGATGATGCTTATTATTTTTCTTATGTGCTATTTGTTACAACATTTTTATGAAGTGATGCAGTTTGTTAGGTTGTATGAATCCTCAATTTTTTATATATTTATTTGTGATGGATCTAAATTAGTGAATTGAATGGCATTGCTATGCCAATATTCCTATATTTAATGCAGAGTCCTGTTTTCATAGCATGTAGAAAGGCCTCTTTGGATGATGTTTGCTCAGAAAAAATCTTATAATTTCTTTCAATTTCAGATGTTGTATACAATATCAGCTACCTGTAACATCCAGTACCTTCGGACTAGAATTGAACTCACTTACGCGGGAATTTGGATGTGCCTGAGTGTAAAAGCAAAAATTCAAGTGTGTATTGATGTTACTAAAAGATTGGTGTTGCCAAATTTGAAAATTTTGGGTTGAGATACGACAGGAATGTGGGCCACATGTGGAGATGGGAGTTGAAGCTTCAGTTGTAAAGATGTGAAATCAACATACGAATTGCATGTTTTACATATGGTCTGCATGTCGTACATATGTTACAACCTTTAATCAATGAAAAACATAGCTACTGAATTAGGATGTGGAAGCCTCATATGGGTCGTATTCGGACATACAGTCCGTTATGTCTTTATTTTTCTTAAGTTGTATTAGTTAGATTCGTGTATTTTTAAAATAAACAACATAAATAATTCTGGCACAAAGTCCGGTTGAAAGTTATGCTACAGACAATTATTCCAAATGAGCTCACATAAGGTCTAATTTTAAACAAGTATATCTCTTCAGATGTAAAGTGTTAGGTGGTAAATTGCCTATCTAATCAAATGTCATTTAGTGTAGTTTCCAACTCATCAAACCATTCATCAATCCAAAATTTTAAAACAAAGTTTTGAGTATTTTTCTAAAATATGTTTGAAGAAGTATAAATTTGTGTTGCGCAAAGTACAACTCGTAAATAGACTGTGTGCATTAATATAAAATGCCACATGGATTAAAAATCATAATTATGTAGACATGTGCGATAAATTATTGCGCCAAATTCGCACACGCAAGTGGACATAGTCAAACAAGTAATATAGTGACTTTTACGAGCCGGATTATCGAATTCAAAAGACTTTCTGACTAGTAAAATCTAATTTCACTTTTAACTATAATTAAATGCAACTGTGCAAAGAGATTTTGAATGGTGATTTTAACTCAACAATTTCAATTCACAACTAAGAAAATTAAATAGCAAAAATTTGAATTCAACTTGGAGTTTTGATCAATAATTAAGGAAATTCCAAGGCTACGACTTTAATATGAATTCATTCAAAGTATTTTTCCACCTTAGATTCCTCTTGGTTATCGAGTGACTGACTTACGTGGTTAATAATATGTTTATGGTCTTTCTAACCTTTGATCGTCTACCAAAACTAACAATCTAACTACATCTTTGAGTGGTGATAGATTTAACCAACTACGGAGCATTACGTTATCTTCTCGTTTCTTAGTCAAGCAAGATAAGCTAGTTATATCCCCATCCTAGATACAAATCAACTGTTGTTTTGACAAAGAATGTTCTTGCTTCTTATGTTCCGTTCTATCTTCTCCATTACTCTCCCGAGTTCAAGAAAAGACAATATGAGTATTTTAATGGCGATCAAATATTAAAATAATAAAAATAAGAATACAAGAATAACCTATAGTGAAAATCAAACTTCATATAAAGTTTCAATTCTTAACAATCATTTATAGTCGCAACCCTAAAAATATAGAATTAGCTACTCATAATGTGATTCACTAGGTTTGATTCTTCAAAAATACATTAAAGAATTAAAAGATGAAAAGAATAGAAAAGAACTCTAAATATTAATGTATTTCGTTCGCCCAAGTCGTGTGCTATTGTGCCAAAGGTTAGAATAATTAAAATATCATAAAAAGTGTCCTATTTATACAAGAAAATGGGTGAAAAAGCATCGCTCCCAGGTCCAGCACGGACTGGTCGTGAACTAATTTACCAAGCGTGGAAAAATTTCTTTCCCTAGCTCCATAGCACAGAGCCAACGAGAAGCGGTGCTTTACTTTGATAATTTTGTTTTCTATTGAGTTTCTTCAACCTTTCCGATCATCACTTTTCCTCAATTTCATCTTTCAAGCATTCCATCTTTAGTTAAGCTCCATTCACAAGCGATTTTACCCTACAAAACATCTAATCACATTGGTTAGTATAGGAACACGATTACAACCTAAACATGCAAATATAAGAGATTTTATTCTCAAACATGACTAATATGGGTCTAATTGACATTTAGGCATATTAATATGCGTGAGATAACCACCCAATACTTAAAGCTTTGTTCATCATACATTCACACAATAAAGACTTCAACTCACAACTCGACACAAATGCATTCATGCTTCGACTACAACAATCTACATGGCTTGCAACTTTCAAAACAAGCATGTCACAATATTCACATCAACACACACATGAATACATTGAGACCTCATAACCGCAAGAAACGACTCTGAACTTTTTGCAAATTCAAATATATTACTCATTCAAGACATCATATAGATCATCTATCCTTCATTTAAACATGCACCCTCACCACAAATGAGTCACCCATTATCACTCATGTGTAAGCAATATATCATGAGATGTGTGTAAGAATAAAATTTTGCTCACTCTCCCAAAATTACTCATATACCACACAAGATGAACTAGGTTTGCCCTTATTATAACGTTTTAATAATATAAGAATATGCAAATTCAAGATCAAATAGAACTTTTACGGGTTGTAATGTAGGCTAGGGGGTGTAACATCCCCTAAAAACGTTGTATACGATGTTTCAATTCTCGCCAAAAAAAATAAAATAAAACAAAATAAAAAAAATGATACAACTTCTGTATTTTGGGTATAACTTTTCATAAGATGGTCCAAATTAGGTGATTCAAATTTCTGAATAACCACAATATCATTACCTACAACTTTTTGAAGATTATATTTTAAGTTTCGGAGGTTAAATAGATCAAATAAATTAATTATTATAATAAAAGATGCTGTGATAGAATAGAGTGTTTATAGAAGAAAAATCACATCTCACTGTAGGATTCTCCAAATTGGTTGATTCTTAAACGACATGAAACTAGACTTTCATATCTACAATTCTTATGAAGACATAAAATCCTAATAAGGAATTTATATTATTCAAATACAGCGCCGAAAAAGAGTATTCTGTTAAAGAGAACTCATCCCACCAACCATGGAAAGATCTAGATACATTTGACATCATTCATGAAATCAATAGTCCTCCATTTGACATCACCCATGACATCACAATTTTCCATTAAATTTTCAGTTTTTTCTTTATAATTATTTTAATTATTGTTAGGTCCCTCTTTCACACCTATAAATACCCACCTTAATTTATTATTTTGTTCATCAAGCTTTCTCAAACAACTCTTCTCTCTATACACTTCTTTACTCATTCTCAAAATATAGTTTTAGTTCTTAGTAGTGTAGAAATATAATTTTGGTGATTGATATACTCCGGATAGTATACAAAATGCTCCGACAAGGAGAAAAGGCTAGGATTCAAGTGTATTCATTAAGTCCTTCGATTCTAAGTAACGCTTCGGATTCCAGGTATGTAAGGCTTCAATGAGAGTATTCCTTCCACTCTCATGCCTAAAGTATTTTGATTATATGATAAATTATGTTTATTTTCTTTAAGCTTTACTATAAGTTATGTGGGTGTTTATCCATGGGTTCTTCCACCCATGTAGTCCAAAAATTCTTTCAATTAAATCTCTTGATTTCAAGTAATATTTTTCTTATGGAAAATTCTTATTTATTCTTAATAGCATGAATCATGGTTAAACTAATGATTATTGGTTTATTTTGATGCAACATGATTTCATATGTATGAATTGATGGATTGCAAGTAATTTATCTATTTATCTCTTTAAAGGTTCTTGAAATTCATGGTGGGTTGGTTAAATCATGCTTTTTAATTAATGGATTTTAAAGTATTTATGTATATTTATTTACATACATGTTTGCAAGTTGAAGTTATTTTAAACCCACCTAGTTTTACTATGTTTTCAATAAAGTTTGACTTGAAAGCTTTGACTCCAAATGAATGTTTATGAAAGCAATATCTATGATCAAAAGGGAGTCTTATGAAATAAAAGAATGATGAAATGCTATAAATGATGGATTCTTTATGCAATAAGGACAATTCTTGCATATTTGAATTACCAAATATTTTAATGAGCTATTCTACCGAATATGCTGTTTGAATTCTCAAGCTATATGCTATGACTATTTTGAAGTATTAAACTATTCCGTGGGGTTGACTTAGCACCGAACGGGTCATTGAGGTGGGATTCGGTAAGGGAATCCTAGTAGCAACCCCTTGTCTCATTAACTATGTGCCAACATAGGAGCCCTTGTAGGCTTAGGCTAATGGATCCATGAAATTTCTTAAAATTAAAGTTAAAGAAATGAATAAAGTTGACGGAGTTCTACCTGACAAGTAGTCTCCCTGGCCAACGTAGGGGGTTATGTTGGATTCTATGTAATAGCTTGCATGGTCTTAAATGTCGATTATGGTTATTTTCCCATAAAATGAATATTTTAAAGAATATCAATATAATTTATTATGCGTGCATTACATTATGTTCCATATTACATTAATGTTTCCTCAATGGTCATGCATCCTTACATACTTAGTACATTCAAAGTACTAACACATATTTTTTTACCTACATGATATCACCATGTAGGGACCATTGCTCCTCCTCATTCTCCTCCACGTGGCTAGTTGAGATTCCAGTGAAGACTACTTTTGGTGAGTTCCCATGTTCTGGGAACAATACTCCTTTATCTTTCTAGCTTATGATATGTTAAAATATTTTACTATGGCATTTCTTCTATTATGATTGAGGGTGAGCTAGAGACTTGTCTTAGCCCTGTTAAATCTAAAAATTAGAGGTATTGTTGGACATATATAAGTTGAAGATTTACTATTATGATTTTCTCTTATTTATTTATCATCATTACCTATGAAAGACTAAACGAATGCTAAGAGGCTTGTTTGAGGTACTTTCAGGTTCCTCATTCGCCATGTCACGTCTAGGACCTAGGCTTGGGTCATGACAGGGGGTGGGTAGGAACTATCTTTGGTTAAGAGTAGTGACTAATGTTCCCAAGGGAAAAATGAGTGTTTGATTATTGCATAATTGTTTTCCTATCTCCCTACAGGTAACACCTTAAGCTTTTTCACACCAACAACTACTACCTTGGGGCATCACTTTAGCATTTTCTCTTTTATTCAACCCCCCCCCCAATTACTTTACTTTTTCATATCATGAACTTAGGAGTTTTTTGGATCAACTTTTTGGTTTATCAAAAATAAATAAGGGGAGTAATCATCAAATAGGGATGCCAAAGAATAAGATAGGGCTCGAAGAGGCTTAACTAGGATCATATATTGGGGATAAAGTGATGTATAAACATGGTGTAACACCCCTAAAGTCCCTAACTTGAAACTAACCCTAAATGATTTGAAGATTATTTTAGGTAGGGATCACGAGACCCACCATGGGACATACTCCTCTTTACAGTCTGTGGAGGGGATCGTATTTAAGGAAGGAGTTAGGAGAGGAGTTCACGAGAGGGAACACTGCTTGTGGTGAGCACCACAGACCGTAGTCCCTTCCATGGAGCTGACCCCCAAAACTTTGTAAGATGATGGACGATAATGATGGGATCCACGGTCCAAAGTAACCATCAGGGACTGTAGTGACCTCCATGAAGTCAAACCCTCCCAAACCAAAATCAACCCACCACCATAACCCTCACCATGACCCATGGTGAGCTTCACGGGACATGGAGGCCTTTCGTGAAAGTTCCCGACTTAATTTTTAGTGAAGGGCATTCTGGTCCCTTTTCACCTTTTTCCAATTGAACCCTACACATTTAGAAACCAAAAGAATTAGACCATAAACTTACCCAATAGGGTTTTACCTCTCATTAACTCTTAAAACTTTTGAGATAAGCGATTGGAGAGAACAAAGAAAGCTAAGGTTCAAGGTTTTCAAGCAATTCCTTCGAGTTTTGATTGTTCCTTCAATTTATAGGTATGTAAGGCTTATCAGAACATTAGAATAAGTTCGTCCACTTTCCCTGCATCTTTATTGAGATGAGATAGAGTCTAGACGTTTTGCAACCTAAACTAGGGCTGAGCCGTGGCACGACGATTAGGATTCCCGAAGAAACCCCAACCAAGCCTCTTAGCATATCATAAACATATGTAAGATAAAAAATAAGAGGAAACTCATAAAATTTCAAGAATATAGCATATCTAAAGAGAATCATGACAACATAGGCTTCTTACACAATATGTCCAACATGCCTCTACATGACTACAAAGTCGGGGACTAGGACATGTTCCTAGCTCACCCTAAAGAAAGTAATGACATAAAGTGGAATAGTGTTTACACATGATAAGAGTCTAGGAATGACAATAAAATAGAGAATGACTCGACTTGCCCTGGAAGCATGAGGACTCACCACAGAATCTTCACAATGGATCACCGACTAGCCACAAGAATATGATGGAGTGTCCGCCCTATATTGTGATATAATGTAGACAATAAAGTATGAGTTAGTAAATTTGAATGTAATAAGTATGTAGGTGATGCAATGCATAATTAAAAACATGTTGTACAATGAAAATTTTGCATAACATGATGAAAGGGTTTATAAAATCATAAGTAAACAGTGAAAGGTCAAGCACTTGAATTATAAGAGTATCATATAAAAGTAAAAGATATGAGTAATCTTGTGAAGCATCATAAGAACCATATATATGTGGGAAATAACCATAACCGAAATTAAGACCATGCGAGCTATTATGTGAAATACGATGATCTTCACATCGAGAAAGGAGAGGCTACTTGCCAAGACAGACTCCATCCAACATTATCATAATCATGTGCTATATGTGAATCCACTAGCTAGGCCATATTGGTAATCCTATGGTGGCAACATAGTTTAAGGGAATAGAGGTTTCTATTAAGGCTTAGATCGATCCCTCATCTCAAAGTCTCTCTGTGCTAAGTCAACATTCCACGGAATACATATCATGACATAAATCATAAATCAAAATTTTCATAAATAATAAGCCTTTCATAATCATACTTTATAAACATGTTCATAGGAATAGCTCATTATCATGTGATTCATGTAACGTAGGTGTAGACCTTCCATCATTACAGATCTTTTTTATAAAACATCATTAGAGTCGTAAGTCACCCTCATTCATTAAGCTTGCTTACATACTTCAAATTCATAATCATAGCATATGCTTGAAATTAGGGTAAAACATGAATACATGATAAATTGACTTGAAAAATCATGAAATTGGATTAAAAACATGCATGATCATATGCTTTCTACCAGCCCATACATAATTCATCAAGATAATATTATTTGGAAGTATAATTGAACATACCCATAATTCATATCATGAACCCTAAAGATCAATATAGGAAAATTGATAGAAAAACTATTCAATTCAATGCAATAACCATCAATTTATATTAAAATAGACATGTAATCATAATTAGAATCATAGTTCATGCAATTGGAATGAAGATTATAAATCCCATAAAATATATACTTTAATTGATTGAATAAGTAGGGAATTTGTTGGACTCCTTGAGTAAAAGTACCCTAGGATTAATTACCCACATACCTTATATGAGAAGACAAAAGAATTTGAAAGAACTTGAGAGTTTTGATGAAGAGCTTGAGTGAATTTCTTGGAGATCATTAATGGAGTCCTTGAGAGCTTTTATATAGAGAGAAATATTTAAATAGGTAAAATGTAGAAGAATAAATGAAATTAGAGGTATAGGTTAGTTTATAGAGTTGAATTAGGCTCGAAAATGTCCATATAAATTAACCACTAATTAGGAAAATGTCTAAAGTGTCCTCACTTAAAAACTGAATTCGGACAAAAAGCCACAGCAAAGTCTGCGATGTGGACCTATTCCCAGATAGGCCAATTTTTAGCGGATGAGATTTTGGTTAGATTTTGACTCGAGGAAATATTACACTAAGTAGGAGCAAGTGGGCGACGCAGACTTGCCGCGCACTTCACTGCTTTGTGCAATTTCTTGAAAAAATTATCTTTCGATATACGGGTCCAAAAAATCCATCGAGAATATTTTTTCATAGGTTTTGACCCCCTAATCGATATTTCAGACTCAAATTTACCAAAACAATAAGAATAATGCGTTATGCAAGTGGCATATTTTTAAGGTATTTCTAAGACACTTGTGAGCATTTTTAGGAATATTACAATATCTCCCCCTTGGGAACATTCGTCCTTGAATGTGAAAAGACTAGCTTGAGTAGAGAGAGTATAACCACAAACCCAATGATGAATGCAATAATGTAATTTTTAAACATCAACATCATTTTAAAATCATTTTCATGGTATGCATGCATATGTCATGACATGGAGAAGTCGAAACATAGGATTTTAATATAGATGTCATTGTGCCTTAGGATGGATCGGAAGGAAAGAGATAAGGATATCATTCCCTCATGTCCTCTTCCACTTCCCATATAGCGCTTTCAACTTCTTGATTCCTCCATAAGACCTTAACAGATGGAACTTTCTGTAATATCCCTCAAAATGCTCACAAGTGCCTTTAAAATGCCTTGGAAATAGGCCCTCATGTAATGCATTATCCATAATATTTTTGGAAAATCCGAGTTTGAAATATTGATCAGGGGGTCAAAACCTACGAAAAATAGTCTCGGTGAATTTTTAGAACTCGTATATCAAAAGATAGATTTTTTAAATAAACTGCACAAAATAGTAAAGTGCGCGGGGCCGCATCGCGGACTTGCTTGCCTTTGCGTCGCAGACCTGGCGATGATTTTCAGGCCGAATTTAGTTTTTAGTAAGGGCACTTTAGACTTTTTTCTAATTGTTTGCTAATGAACCTAGACGTTTTTCGGACCTAATTTAGCTCTATAAATTAACCTAAACCTCTAATTTTATTTATTCTTCTACAATTCACCTACTCAAATATTTTTCACTCTACAAAAGACTTTCAAGGACTCCATTGAAGACTTCAAGTAAATTTATTCAAGCTTTCCATCAAAACTCTCTAGTTCTTCCAATTATTTAGTTTCCTCACTTAATATATGTGGGTATTGATTCATGGATTCTTTCATCCATGAAGCCCAATCAATTTTTAAGTTTTCTATCAAATTAAAGTATGATATTTTATGGGTTTTATGATCTCTAGTCCAATTGCATGAATTATGATTGAAATGTTGATTATGAGTCTATTTTGATATAAATTAATGATTATTGCATTGAATTGAAGAGTCTTCCCATGAATTTTCTTATTTTGATCTCTAGGGTTCATAATGTAAAATATGAGTATTTTCAATTATACTTCCTTGATATTATCTTTATGAATTATGTATGGGCTGATAGAAAATATATGATCATGCGTGTTGTCAAGTAAATTACATGATTTTCAAGTCAATTGGTTATGCAATTAAATTCTAGTATAAGTTTAAGGTATGAGTTGCATGCAAGTTATGAAGAAAGGTGACTTAGGGCCCTATGTGGTGACCTAGGGCCTAACTATATGAATTATACAAATATGATTGTAATGATGAAAGGAAAATTCTCACATTACAAGTATGTTATGAAAATGAGCTACTCTATAATTTCAAACCTATGATCATGACTTTCATATATGTCATTTATGATTTCTATGCTATGTATATATTCTGTGAGATTTGACTTAGCATCGAGTGAACTTGAGGTGGGAGCCCTACCAAAAGCCTTAGTAGAAGCCTCACATTCCATAAACTACGTGCCACTATAGGTTGCCTCCATGGACTAGCTATTGGATCCAAATATAGCGTATGTATGACCCGCCTGGTGGGGTAGAGTCTACCTTGACAAGTAGATTTTTCTTTTCTTCATTGTATGGGGAGATAATGGAATTCCATGTTATAGTTCGCATGGTCTTATTGTCGGTTATGGTTACTATCCCACATATGTATGATCTTTTATGTAGGCCATGATCTTTAAATTATGTTTTTTAAATATTTTGGTCATTATGATTTTCTCATGACTTTACTTACCTTATCTTATCATGTGTTTTACTTGACCATTGCATCTCATGATTTACGTTGCATGTCATACCCTTATACTTAGTAAATTCCAACATACTAATGCATACTTTTTGCCTACATTGTCTCATAATATAGGACTTGAGGTTGAAGATCATATTCATCTACATGGCTATTTAATCTTTCCTATCCGGCGATGTGTGTGGTGAGTCCTTATTTATTGGGGACTAGTCATTGAGTTGATTATTGGTTTCAAAGACTTTTATTGTATTTCATATTGAGGGTGAGCTAGGGATATGTCTTAGCCTCCGCCCATGCTCATGAGTAGAGGCATCTAGTTGGACAAATATTTCGAGTCTATGTTGTCTTGTGACATTATCAAATTTCTATTCATGGTTTAAACTCTCTTATGATATTTCCGCTTTTACTTTACCTTATGTATGCTTATGGTATGTACAAAAGGCTTGGTTGGAGCCCTTTAGGGTTTCGATCGCTATAATACAACTAGGCCCTAGGGTGGGTCGTGACAAACTTGGTATCAGAGCATAAGGTTTTTAAATGTCCTAGGGAGTCCAACATGCCGCGTCGAGTAGAGTCTTATTCATGGTTGTGAAGCGCGCCACATCTATGAATAGGAGGTTATGAGATGTTTTAGGAATTCTCACTTCTTTCATGATCCATGTCGTGATATAAGAGTTTACCATAAGATTTCTTTTCCTTAACGGTCTTTTTTTACAATTTTCAGAAAAAATGGCTCCAAGAAGACCACCATTTCCATGGGGAAATAATGCTAATGAAGCCCAAGCTCCCCTGGTTGCTTAAGACAATGGTCCTCTACCGGACCAAGTAACCAATGCAGAGTTTCGAACCTCCATTAGTATGCTAGCCCAAGTAGTGACCAACCAAAGAATTGCGGCTCCTTCTAATGTTCCTACTTCGACCTTAAGAGTGAGGGACTTTGCATGAATGAATTCTCTGGAGTTTCATAGCTCAAAAGTTGATGAGGATCCTCAAGCATTCATTGATGAGGTCTACAAGATAGTGAGTATTATGGGAGTGACTTCGCATGAAAAAGTGGAGTTGGCGGCTTACCAACTTAAGGGTGTTGCCTAAGTTTGGTACATTCAATGGAGGTTGGAGAGGGTGGATGAAGGTTCTATTGAATAGGAGGCTTTCAAACTTTCTTTCCTTGATCACGTTTTTCCTCTTTAGTTAAGTGAGACTAAAGTGTTAGAGTTCATAAATCTTCGACAAGGAAATATGGGGATGAGGGACTATGCCCTCAAGTTTACTAAGTTGTCCAAGAATGCTCCTTTATTGGTTGCCGATCCATGTGCCCGAATGAGTAAATTCATATCTGGGGTAACCGACTTGGTTGCTAAGGAATGTCGTACCGCTATGCTTGTTAAGGAGATGGACATATATCGGCTCATAACTTTTACCGAACAAATTAAAGGATAAAAGCTCAAGGAGATGAGGATGAGGGATTTTAACAAAGCCCGGTATAAAGGTGGGTTCTCCAATGCTAGGATCGGTGGTAGTAGAGGACTCTCTCAACAAGGCCAAAGCTCGGGAAAAAAGTTTGCTAAAGAAAGGATGCCTTACCCTAGATCTCAAGGAGGAGGAGGTGCGAATTCTATTAGCTCTTCTTTCCCTAAGTGTGCAAAGTATGGAAAGAATCATGGAGGAAAGTGCTTGATGGGAATGGGTGCTTATTATGGATGTGGCAAGATTGGACATAAGCAATCCAAGTTCCCTCTTGTTGCCGACCAGGGTAGAAAAGGTAATCCTCTAGGAGGCCAAGTGCAACAAGGCACCCAAGCTCAATCTAAGGGTGGCCAACGCAACAAGCGCTTCTATGCTCTTCACGCTAGGCATGATGTTGGTGTGACCCCTGATGTGGTCACAGGTATGTTATGAGTCTTTAACCTTGATGTTTATGCATTGCTTGATCTGGGTGCCAACTTGTCTTTTTTTACTCCTTACATTGCTATGAGATTTGATGTGTGACCCAAAGTGTTAATAAAACCTTTTTCGGTTTGTACTCCCTTTGGTGATTCGGTATTAGCCAAGAGAGCTTATTGAAACTATCCTATATGGGTCTTGCACAAAGTTATTCAATGTGATCTTGTTGAACTTGACATGACTGATTTTGACATCATTCTTGGTATGGGTTGGTTACATGCCACTTACGCATTTATATGTTGTAGGGCTCGTGTGGTTAAGTTCCACTTTCCAAATGAGCCTATTCTTGAATGGAAGGGTAATTATTCAGTGGTTAAGGAATGATTCATCTCATGTATTAAGGTCTAGAAAATAATTTCCAAGGGGGGCATTTATCATATTGTGCGAGTTAGGGACGTCGATTCCAAAACTTCTATTCTTGAGTCGGTCCCTATAGCTAATGAGTATTTTGATATGTTTCTCGATGATTTTCTCGGTATTCCTCCCAAAAGGGAAATTAACTTTGGCATAGATCTCCTTCCCGATACCCAACCTATTTCTATTCCTCCTTACCGTATGGCTCTGGTGGAACTTAAGGAGTTGAAAGAATAATTGAAGGATTTCTTGGATAAGGGTTTTATAAGACTGAGTATTTCACCATGGGGTGCTCCCGTTTATTATTTAGGAAGAAAGGTGGGTCACTTTGAATGTGTATAGACTACTGGAAATTGAATAAGGTCACCATAAAGAACAAATATCCAATTCCAAGGATAGATGACTTGTTTCATCAATTACAAGGAGCAAGCTACTTTTCTAAGATTAACCTCCATTCCGATTATCATCAATTGAGGGTAAGGGAGTGTGATATTCCCAAAATGGCTTTTTGAACAAGGTATGGCCACTTTGAATTTATAGTAATGTCGTTTGGTTTGACTAATGCTTCCGCTATATTCATGGATTTGATGAATTATATTTTCAATTCATAATTGGACATGTTTGTAATGGTGTTCATTGATGATATCTTGATTTATTCTCGAAATGAGGAAGATCATATGTGTCACTTGAGGATTGTGTTGCAAACATTAAGAGAAAAAAAATTATTCTCTAGATTTAGTAAGTGCGAGTTTTGGCTGAGGGAGGTTTTATTTCTTGGCCATGTGGTGTCCGGTGATGGGATTGAAGTAGATTCACAGAAAATGGAGGCGGTTAAGAATTAGCCTAGACCATTATCTCCTTCGGACATTAGAAGCTTTTTGGGCTTAGACGGATATTACAGAAGGTTTATTTAAGGGTTCTCATCTATTGCTTCACCTCTAACTAAGTTGACACAAAAGAAGGTAAAATTCCAATGGTCAGAAGAATGTGAGAAAAGTTTCCAACTATTAAAGGATCGTCTAATGTTGGCTCCTATTTTGATATTGCCCGAAGGTTCGAATGGGTTTGTTGTTTATTTTTATGCTTCGCGTGTTGGTTTGGGTTGTGTATTGATGCAACATGGTAAGGTTATAGCCTATTCCTTTAGACAACTTAAAGTGCATGAAAGGAACTATCCAACTTATGATCTTGAACTTGTGGCGGTTGTGTTTGCATTAAAAAATTTGCGCCATTATCTTTATAGGGTGCATGTTGATGTGTTTACCGACCACAAAAGCTTGAAATATGTGTTTAGTCAAAGGTACTTGATCATTAGGTAAAGGAGGTGGCTTGATCATTTTGTACCATCTAGGTATGGCAAATATTGTAGTCGATGCTCTTAGTCGGTTGTCTATGGATAGTGTTGCACATGTTGAGGAAGATAAGAGGGAATTGGTTAAAGAGGTCCATATATTGGCATGTTTAGGTGTGTGTTTGATTGATTCCAATGGTGTTGGCGTTCTTATACATAATGGTTTAGAATTATCTCTTGCAGTAGACGTTAAGGCCAAATAAGACAATGATTCAATTTTGGTCAAATTGAAGAAGCCAATTGTCGAATAAGCCATTGAGGCTTTCTCCCTAGGAGGAGATGGGTACTATGTTTCCAAGTTCGTTTGTGTGCTCCAAATGTTGACAAGGCCAAAGGTATCAAGGAAAAGGTTATTCATAAGATTTGGGCCAAAGATTTGATAAAAACAAAGTGCCCAACCCTAAGGCCTAAGGTGGTGGTGTTAGTGGGTCTACTTTTCCCAGGTGTCCCAAATGTGGGAGAAACCATGGGAGTAATTGTTTGTTTTATACGGGTGCTTATTTTGGATGTGGTAAGATAGGGCACAAGGACCCGAAATTCCCTAACAAGGGAAGAGAAGGGCGTTCTCAAGGGAAAGCTACTCAAGAAGGACAAGCTCAACAAAGTAGTGGACAACGCCAAAATAGATTTTATGCACCCAAGCTTGGCAAGATGTTGAGGATTCTCCTAACGTGGTTACGGGTGTGTTGTGGGTATTTTACTTTGATTTTTATTCTTTACTTCATCTGGGTGCCATATTATCTTTTGTTACTCCTTACCTTGTCATAAGATTTGATATATGTCCTAAGATCTTGCTAGAGCCTTTTTTTGATTTATACTCTCGTTGGTGATTTAATTCTAGCTAAGAAAGTCTATAGAGATTGCCCCATGTTGGTCTTACATAGAATAATACCTTGTGATCTTGTTGAACTTAACATGACTGATTTTGATGTTATTCTTGGTATGAATTGGCTACATCCTTGTTATGCATCAATTCATTGTAGAACCCATATGGTAAAATTCCAATTTTATAATGAGCCTGTTCTTGAGTGGAAGGGTAATGATTCGGTATTTAGGGGTTAATTCACATCGTGTCTAAAATCCTGAAAAATAATTTCTAAAGAATGTATCTATCATCTAGTGCAAGTTAGGAATACAAATTCTGAAGCTTCTTCTATTGAGTCGGTTCCCATTATGAATAAATTCCCCGATGTGTTTCCAGATGACCCGCCCTGTATTCCTCCCGAGAGGGAAATCGATTTCGGCATAGATCTCCTTTCTAACACTCAACCCATCTCTATTTCTCCTTATCGTATGACCTGACAGAATTTAAGGAGTTGAAGGAACAATTGAAGGATTTGTTAGATAAAGGTTTCATTATGCCAAGTATTTCACCATGGGGTGCTCCCATGTTGTTTGTTAGAAAAAAGGATGGGTCACTTCGCATGTGTATAGAAGACTGGCAATTGAATAAGGTCATCATACATAACAAATATCCCATTCCAAGAATAAATAATTTATTTGATCAACTCCAAGGTGCAAGTCACTTCTCTAAAATTGATCTCCATTCTGGTTATCACCAATTGAGGGTTAGGGAGTGTGAAATTCCTAAGATGGCATTTCAAACTAGATATGGCCTTTTTGAGTTTTTGTTATGTCATTTGGGTTGACTAATGCTCCTGCTATTTTTATGAACTTAATGAATCGGATTTTCAAACCGTACCTAGATATGTTTGTAGTGGTTTTTATTGATGATATATTGATTTATTCCTAAAATGAAGAAGAGCATATGGGTCACTTGAGAATTGTGTTACCAACCTTGAGGGATAAGTAATTATTTTTCAAATTTAGTAAATGTGTATTTTGGTTGAAATCTGTGGCATTTCTTGGTCACATTATTTCCGGTGATGGTATCATGGTTGATCCAAAGAAGACGGAGGCAGTAAAGAATTGGCCTAGACCATTATCTCCTTCGGATATTCATAGCTTTTTGGGTTTAGCCGAATATTATAGAAGATTTGTAGAAGTATTTTCATCTATTTCATTTCCTTTAACTAGATTGACCCAAAAGAAGGTGAAGTTTCAATGGTCAAATGAGTGTGAGAGAAGTTTCCAAACATCAAAGGATCGTTTTACATCGGGTCCTATTTTGACATTGTCGGAAGGTCCAGATGGGTGTTTTGTATATTGTGATACTTCACGGGTTGGAATGGGTGTGTTTTGATACAATATGGAAAGGTTATATCATATGCCTCTAAACAATTAAAGGTGCATGAACGAAACAATACAACTCATGATCTTGAATTGGCGGCAGTTCTCTTTGCCCTAAAAATTTGGCGTCACTATCTTTATGGAGTGAATGTTGATATATTTACTAACCAAAAAACCCTGCAATATGTGTTTAGCCAAAGGGATTTGAACCTTAGGCAAAGAAGGTGTCTTGAACTCTTATAGGACTATGGTATGAGTATGTTGTACCATCTAGGTAAAGCAAATATTGTTGTCAATGCTTTTAGTCAGTTATCCATGAATAGTTTTGCTCATATGGAAGATGAAAAGAATGAGTTAGTTAAAGATGTGCACCGATTGGCTTGTTTGGGCGTAAGATTGACTGACTCTAATGAGGGTAATATTCTTGTTCAAAATGGTTCAGAAACATTATTGGTAGCTGATGTAAAGGCAAAGCAATACATGGATCCAACTTTTATTGATCTGAAGAAATTGGTGGTCGATAATCAAAGTCGATTATGTGTTCCAAATGTTGATGGCCTAAGAGAAACGATATTGAATGAATCCCATAGCTCTAGTTATTTGATACATCGAGGATCCACCAAAATGTCTAGAGATTTGAGGGAAGTTTATTGATGGGATGGTATGAAAAGGGACATAGTAAAGTTTGTAGTGGAATGTCCAAATTGCCAACAAGTGAAGGTTGAACATCAAAGACCAGGTGGTCTAGCCCAAGATATTGAAATTCCTACTTGGAAGTGGGAAGATGTGAACATGGACTTCATAATGGGTTTGCCTCATATCCAAAAGCAACACGATTCGATTTGGGTGGTAGTGGATAGAATGACCAAATCAGCTCATTTCCTACCAATTAAGACTTCTTATAGTGCCAAAGATTATGCCAAAATCTATATTCGGGAATTGCTAAAGTTGCATACTGTTCCTTTGTCCATTATTTCAGATCGTGGTCCTCAATTTACTTCTCACTTTTGGAAGTCCTTTCAATGGGGTCTTGGTACCCAAGTTAAGCTAAGCATCGCATTTCACCCTCAAACCGGCGGACAAGCCAAAAGGACAATCCAAACTTTAGAAGATATGTTAAGGGAATATGTGTCTAATTTCAAAGGAAGCTGGGATGATCACCTACTGTTAGTAGAGTTTGCATACAATAATAGTTACTACTAAAGTATCGGAAGGGCACCATTTGAAGTCTTGTATGGAAGAAGATGTCGATCACCCATTGGATGGTTTAAAGTGGGAGAAGGTGCCTTGTTAGGACCGGAGTAATTACTTGAGGCCATGGAGAAGGTCAAGATTATTCGATCAACATTATTTGAGAAAGGCTAAGGGCATCCCAAAGTCATCAAAAGTCTTATTCAGATGTTAAAAGAAGAGATCTTGAATTTGATGTAAAAGATTGGGTTTACTTGAAGATTTCTCCTATTAAAGGAGTAATGCATTTTGGAAAGAAAGAGAAACTTAGTACCCGATATGTAGGCCCATATAGGATCCTAAAGTGTATAGGTAAGGTGGCATAGGAACTTGATTTGCCAATAGAACTAGCCTTGGTTCATCTGATATTCCATGTATCAATGTTGAGGAAATGTGTTAGTGATCCCAATGTTATTGTGCCTTTGGGTAATGTGAGTGTTAAAGAGAATTTGACTTATGAGGAGGTTTCAGTTGAGATTTTACACCACCAAGTGAAAAGGTTGAGTAACAAAAAAGTGTCACGACCCAACCTAGGTCCTAGTCGTAACATGGCGATCAAAACCCCAAAGGGCTCCAATCAAGCCTCTTGTATGTATTATAAGCATACATAAGGTTAAAAGTAGAAACATCATAAGATAGTCTAAACCATGAATAGAAATTTAAGAATGTCATATGACAACATAAACTCAAAACATTTGTCCAACTAGATGCCTCTACTCATGAGCATGGGTGGGGGCTAAGACATGTCCATAGCTCACCCTTAATATGAAAAACAACAAAAGTCTTTGAAATAATAACCAACTCGATGACTAGTCCCAGATAAATGAGAACTCACCACACACACCACCAGATAGGAAAGCTTAACTAGCCACGTAGATAAATATGATCTTCAACCTCAAGTCCTACATTATGAGACAATGTAGGCTAAAAGTATGCATTAATACATTGGAATGTACTAAGTATGAGGGCATGACATACAACGTAAATCATGAGATGAAATAGTCAAGTAAATCACATGATAAGATGAGATAAGTAAAGTTATGAGAAAACCATAATGACCAAAACATTTGAAAAGCAAAATTTAAAGATCATGGCATACATAAGAGATCATACATATGTGGAATAGGAACCATAACCGAAAATAATGTTAAACCCCATACTTTTGTACATCGGAACATTTTTTTAGTTTCTCTAAAAATTTGTTATGCGATCCATGTTATCTATGAAGTCCTATATGAGTAGTGAGCGTTGGAAATAGGTTTGGAAGGATTTGAAAGGAGTTGGAGGCCAAATAATGAGTCGTGGTAATCAACCTACTTACGTAAGCTACCGGTTTGGATGTCTTACATAATTAAGCTACTTGAGTACATATCAATCTTAAGTAGCAAAGATCACGTAGGCTCTCAAGGCAAGACTAGATTATGAACCTAAAAAAGGAGCAAGTAGGTGATGCACCTACTTCAAGTAGGTGATGCACCTACTTGGCGTGAATAGGTGATGCAACTGCTAAAGTGGACCCTACCAATGACACGTGGAAGCAGTGGGGTTAGTGTATGGATGAGGTGGATGAGTAGGGACTAGACACATGTCATCCCTTAGGGGATGACATGTGTCACTCCCAAAGGTAGGGTATATAAAGTTAAACAATGACTAAGGGTTTCATTTCTTATCTTCAAACTTTGAAAATTTTAGAGAATTTTAGAGAGGAAGAAGGAGAGAGATACGGCCAAGGCTTGCAGCAAGGTAAGGGCTCGAATTTTGATCTGTAAATTAATTATCTAAGGTATTCCTCGACTAAGTGAAGGTGATTAACAGCATATATTAATTATTGGGGCAGCAAGGAGGTCCAACGAAAAGTCCATCAACTTTCAGCAAGTTTCGAAAGCTCATTTGTTAAGGTACGACTTAATTCCCCTTTCACACATTTGAGTAAGGGTTTAAACATGTTATGGATGTGTCAATATAGATTGGAAATATAAAATTATGCACGTTACTATGAAGGGTGTTGAAAATTATATAGGGGTTAATTTGAAGCTATTCTAGTGAATTAAAGTTTGGTTAGTGTTGTCGTTATTATGGTGTTGTATTTTGAGGTGGTTTGTATATGGTGCAAGGCTGGGAATGTGGTTGAATATGGGTATAATTTCTTCCATGTGCAGCCATGTTGTTCTCCTTTCTGTGTGGTTGTGATTTTATGAAATAAAGATCGAAAACCATATTTTAAGGTTGTGGTTTTGAGTGGGTTGTTTAGACCTTGTATTGAATAGTGTTGTGGTAGTTTTAGTGTATATGGATGGTGGTTGTTGTTTTTTATATGGCTGTGTTAATCGGAGGTTAATTGGAAGTTCGGATAAGGCGAGTTATAGGAGAAACGCTGCCCGATTTCTGTTAACTTCTTAATTAACCAATATACTAGTCGAGAAGTGTGAATGAGTAAGTAATTCCTATAGGTAATTGATTGTAGGTTTATAAGCTAGAAAGTCGAAGGTTATTAATAATAGTATTACTTTCATGTTAAATAGATTCAAAGGATAACGAAGCAAGCATGGGTATGGTTGATCCACAAAAGGTATGTAAAGTTATCCCTCTTTCCTTTTGGCATGTCTTAGATCTAAGTGATATATGAGATGAGTTTGAAGTTCATTCCATTCATAAGCTTCGAGTATGATTAATGACTCTTATTCACTTCTGAAGATTAAGACTCTTAAAGTAGTTAAGCTACTACCCTCGAGCCTTCTATATGTTGAGTAGTAATTGAATGTATAAGCTCCTATTCCTAAGGACTCTAATGTCTCTGATTCCATAAGCTAGTTAGCATTGTCTTGATACATTTCTATGATTCCTGAGGCTTCATTTGATATGATCCCTAATGATAGTTAGAGGGTACCTGAGACGATTACTACCCTGATCTTCAAGTGATGGTTCACTTGATTACTCTATTGAATCTCAGGTGATGATTTAATTTGCATATAGTTACGCACTACTCTGCTCATGCATATTATAACACATTTTTATCGAGTTCTGGGCTGGGTACGTTATCGTGCTCAGCTTTACTACATTGTTTACTGAGTCCCTCACTAGAGGGATGGGTACGGTATATATATATATGATGACATGATGATGTAATGATGGTGTTGGTCCCCATGATGGGCCGAATATGATACATGAATATGACAAACTCACCGAGTCCATAATGGGCCGGATATGTTATATGATATGATCATGCATGATTTTATTTCATAAGGCACATGTACAGTAATTTCTTGAGTATCATACTTGTCTCCTGAATCTCTACTTTTGATGTAATCTCATTTATGATATGTTATGCTTTATATAATCAGTACATATATCGTACTGACCCCCTTTCTTCCGGAGGCTGCATTTCATGCCTGCAGGTACAGACTCGTATTTTAGGGATCCGCCAGCTTAGGATTTCTACTCAACAATTTCCTAAGTGCTCCATTGTGTAGGAGCCTAGATTTTTGGTACTAATCTTTTGATGTATATACTTATTTATTCAGGGGTACGGTGGGGGACCTGTCCTGCCATATGATACCGTTGACACTCTTAGAGGTCTGTAGACATACGTGTGGGTTGTGTGTATAGGTGTTCAGTTATGTCCATATGACTTATGTTTTGGGATATTCCTTTTCGTAGTGGCATCCTTGTTGGCTTGCGTATATATATATAATGGGACGACCCCACATTCTATGACGACCTCATTTGCTTATGTATTGTGTTACCTATTGATAAGTTGTGACTTCTCAGGAGACGGGTGGTGTTAATATGTGAACATGTGACAGTTTGAGAGAACACTATTTCCTTAAGTTATAAATTATGCATGTTTACTTATAGTTAATATGGGTATACGCGAGTGTCCAGCTCGGACACCAGTCATGGCCTATGGAGTTGGGTCGTAAAAACAAGATCATGCGAACTATAACATGGAATCCCGTTGTCTCCTCATACAATGAAGAAAAGGGGAATCTACTTGCCAAGGTAGACTCTACCCCGCTAGAAGGGTCATACATACGCTATATGTGGCAATAGCTAGGCCATGAAGGCAACCTACGGTGGCACGTTGTTTATGGGACAGGAGGCTGCTAATAAGGCTTCCCCCACCTCAAGTCCACTCAGTGCTAAGTCAAATCCCACGGAATATATACATAGCATAGAAATCACAAATGACATATATCATAGCCATGATCATTCGGTTGAAATCATAGAGTAGCTCATTTTCATAACATACTTGTAATGTGAGAATTGTCCTTTCATTATTACAATCATATTTGCATAATTCATATAGTTAGGCCCTAGGTCACCACCTAGGGCCCTAAGTCACCTTACTTCATAACTTGCATTAAATGCATACCTTGAACTTAGAGTAGAACTCAATTGCATAACCAATTGACTTAAAAATCATGTAATTGACTTGAAAACATGCATGATCATATACTTTCTATCAGCCCATACATAATTCATGAAGATAATATCATTAGGAAGTATAATTGAAAATACTCATATTTTACATCATGAACCCTAGAGATCAAAATAGGAGAATTCATGGGAAAACTCTTCAATTCAATGCAATAGCCATCAATTTATATCAAAATAGACTCATAATCAAAATTTGAATCATAATTCATGAAATTGGACTAGAGATCATAAAACCCATAAAATACCATACTTTAATTTGATAGAAAACTTGAGAAATTGATTTGGCTTTATGGATAAAAGAATCAATGAATCAATACCCACATACCTTAAGTGAGGAAACCAAATAATTGGAAGAACTAGAGAGTTTTGATGGAGAGGTTGAATGAATTTACTTGAAGTCTTCAATGAAGTCTTTGAAAGTCTTTTGTAGAGAGGGAAATATTTGAGTAGGTGAATTGTAGAAGAATGAATAGAATTAGAGGTTTAGGTTAATTTTTAGAGCTGAATTGGGTCCTAAAAACGTCTAGGTCATTAGACAACAATTAGAAAAAAGTCTAAAGTGCCCTTACTACCAACTAAATTCGGCCAGAAAACCATCGCCAGGTCCACGATGCGGAGGCAAGCAAGTCTGCGATGCGGACTCGCGCACTTTACTGTTTTGCACAGTTTCTTTGAAAAATCCATCTTTCAATATACGGGTCCTAAAAATCTACCGAGACTATTTTCCGCAGGTTTTGACCCCCTGATCGATATTCTGAACTTAGATTTTCCAAAAAGATTAAGGATAATGTATTACATGAGCAGCCTATTCTTAAGGCACTTGTGAGCATTTTGAGGGATATTACAATACCTCCCCCTTGGGAACATTCATCCTCAAATAAGATCCAATTAATATAGGAAGGACATGGTAAAAGGACTTCGAAACCCAACATGGACGTGAGGACACTTTAAAAAATGCATAGAATATGTAAACTTCATACTTAACATAAGACATGGTCCTTGAGAAAAATCATTTTTATGAATCATGCATGCATATGAATGACATATGGAACTGAAATGTAGGAGTTAAATCGATTTGATGATGAACAACTTAGTACATTTAGGCTTGAGTGGAAGGAAATAGATATGGATAACGTTTCATCTATTTCTAAACCTCTTTACTTGTTGGTATAAAATCTCAATAGGTACCTCATCATAAGTCAAATTCTCTTCAATACTCATATTCTCCATTGGTACAATAGAACTTGGATCACCCACAAACTTACTCAACATTGAAACATGAAATACCGGATGAACCAAAGCCAACTCAAGTGGCAAGTCTAACTCATATGCTACTTTGCCAATGCGCTTCAATATCCTACAGGGTCCTGTATATCTAGGGCTCAACTTTCCTTTCTTACTAAACCGCATTACCCCTTTCATAGGTGAAATCTTCAAATAGAACATATCATCCACATCAAATTCAAGCTCTCTCCTCCTAGTGTCCGAATAAGACTTTTGATGACTTTGAGCCATTTTCAATCCTTATCTTATGAGCCTCACTTTCTCTATTACATCAACTACCAAATCTGAACCAATCAATTCCATCTCACCTAATTCAAACCACCCCATAGGAGACCTGCATCTTCTCCCATACAAGGCTTTAAAAGGAGCCATTTGGATGCTAGAGTGATAACTATTACTGTAGGCAAACTCAATAAATGGAAAATGCTCATCCCAACTTCCTCTAAGATCAATGACACATGCCCTTAACATATGCTCCAAGGTTTGGATAGTTCTTTCATCTTGTCCATCGGTTTGAGGACGGAAAGTGGTACTTAGCTAGACTTTAGTACCAAGACCTTTCTGAAATGACTTCCAAAAATGTGAATTGAATTGATTACCTCTATCTGATATAATCGACAAAAGGACACCATGAAGTTTCACAAGTTCACGAATGTACAACTTAGCATAGTCTTCGGCATCATAAGAAGTCTTGGCCGGTAGAAAATATGTCGATTTGGTCATTTGGTCCACAATGACCCAAATAGAATCATGTTGTCTTCTAGTACAAGGCAAACCCGTGACAAAGTCCATATTCAAATCTTCCCACTTCCATGTAGGAATTTTAATTTCTTGAGCTAGACCTCCCGGCCTTTTATGTTCCACTTTCACTTATTGATAATTAGGACACTTAGCCACGAACTTCGCTATGTCCTTCTTTATTCCATTCCACTAATACACTTTTCTTAAGTCACGATACATCTTGGTGGATCCCGAATGAATTAAATACCGAGAACTATGGGCCTCATTCAATATTAACTCTCTTTCAATATTTGGAAAATTTTCGCACATTCATCCAACCATTAAAACTTCACTTTCTTTTGAGTTAACTTAGTCAAGGGTGAATCAATAAAGGAGAATCCTACAACAATCCTTATATAGAATCTGGCCAAGCCCAAAAAGCTTCTAACATCCAAAGGAAATAATGGTCTAGGCCAATTCATTACTACCTCCATTTTCTTTGGATTAACCTTAATTCCATCATTGGACACCACATGTCCAAAAAATGCAAATTCCCTCAGCCAAAATTCACACTTACTAAACTTGGAAAATAATTTCTTGTATCTCAATATTTGCAACATAATTCTTAAGTGAACCATGTGATCTTTCTCATTTCGAGAGTAAATCAAATGTTATCAATAAACACAACTACAAACATGTGTAAGTATGGCTTGAAAATACGATTCATCAAATCCATGAAAATAGAGGGAGTATTAGTCAACCCAAAAGACATTAATACAAATTCAAAATGAATGTACCTTGTTCGAAAAAATGACATAGGAATATCACACTCTCTTATCCTTAGTTGATGATAAATAGAACGGAGATCAATTTTTGAGAAATAACTAGCATCTATAATTGGTCAAACAAATCATGTCCTTAGAATTAGATACTCATTCTTAATGGTGACCTTATTCAATTGCCGATAATCTATACATATTCGGAGCAAACCATCTTTGTTCCTAACAAACAGCATATGAGCACCCTATGGTGATATACTTTGCATTATAAAGCCCTTATCCAGAAACTCAATCAGTTTCTCTTTAAACTCCTTAAGTTCCGCTGGAGCTATACGATAAGGAGAAATATGAATAGGTTGAGTATCAGGAAGGAGATCTATGCCAAAGTAAATTTTCCTTTTCTGAGGAACACCTGGCAAATCATCGAAAAACTCATTAACTATAGGGATGACTCAAGAGAAGGAGTTTCGATATCAACATCCCTATCTCACACTATATAAAAGATTTACTCTTTGGAAATCATATTTCGAGCCTTAAGACATTAGATGAATTGACCCTTAACCACTGAATCATTACCCTTCCATTCAAGAATAGGCTCATTGGGAAATTAAAACTTGACCCTACGGATTCTACAATCAATAGATCTATAAGAGGCATACAACCAATCCATACTAAGAATAATGTCAAAATCGGTCATGTCTAACTCAACAAGATCACAAGGGATAACTTTACGCAACACCAATATGGGACAATTTTTATAAACTCTATTTGCTAGCACCGGGTCACCTACGGGAGTATAAACCGAAAAGGTTCTAACAATACTTCAGGGAAAATATCAAATCTAATAGCAAGGTAAGGAGTAACAAAATACAAGTTGACACCCGGATCAAGCAATGCATAAACATCAAAGTTAAAAACCTATGACCACATCTGGAGTCTCATCCACATTTTGCCTATTATGAAGGGCATAAGATTGGTTGTTGCATTGGTCACCCATTGGTTGAGCTTGGGTACGTTGTAGCACATGAACCCTTTGAGGATGACCTTATAATATTCCTCAAAATGCTCATAAGTGCTTTAAGAAAGCCTTGGGATTAAACCCCTAATAAAATGCATCATCCTTAATCTTTTTGGAAAATCCGAGTTCAGAATATCGATCAGGGGGTCAAAACCTGCTAGATAATAGTTTTGATAGATTTTTAGGACCCATAGATCGAAAGATAGATTTCTCAAGAAACTGCACAATATAAAAAGGTCCGCGACAAGTCCGCGTCGCAAACCTGGCAAGGATTTTCTGGCCGAGTTGGATTTTTAGTAAGGGCATTTTGGACTTTTTCCAAATTGTTAGCTAATGAACCTAGATGCTTTTAGGACCTAATTCAACTCTATAAATTAACCTAAACCTCTAATTCTATCCATTTTTCTACAATTCACCTAATCAAATATTTCTCTCTCTATAAAAGACTCTCAAGGACTCCATTGAAGACTTCAAGTAAATTCACTCAAGCTCTCTCCATCAAAACTCTCAAGTTATTCCAAATTATTTGGTGTTCTCACTTAAGGTATGTGGGTATTGATTCATGGATCCTTTCATCCATGAAGCCCAATCAATTTCTCAAGGTTTTCTATCAAATTAAAGTATGGTATTTTATGGGTTTTATGATCTCTACTCCTATTATATGAATTATGTTTCAAAGTAAGATCATGAGTCTAGTTTTATATAAATTGATGGTTATTATATTAAATTGAAGAGTTTTTTCATGAATTCTCCTATTTTGATTTCTAGGGTTCATGATGAATATTATGAGTATTTTCAATTATACTTTGTAATGATATTATATATATGAATTATGTATGGGTTGATATAAAGTTTATGATTATGCATATTTTCAAGTCAATTTCATGATTTTCAAGTCAATTGATCATGCATTCATGTCTTACCCTAATTTCAAGTATAAGCTATGATCATGAATTTCCAAATATGAATTATGATTATGTATTTTAACTATGATCATGGACTATAAGTATATTTTGAATAATGATTTTCATGGAAATCATGAAAAGGGTGACTTAGGGTCCAATATTGTCACGACCCGACCTAGGTCCTAGTCGTAACACAGCAATTAAAACCCCAAAGGTGCTCCAACCAAGCCTCTTTTACATATCATAAGCATACATAAGGTAAAATATAAAAGCAGAAAAATCATAAGAGAGTCTAAACCATGAATAGAAATTTGAAAATGTCCAACTAGATGCCTTTAAACATGATTATGGGCGGGCTAAGACATGTCCCTAGCTCACCCTGAATATACAAAGTAAACAAAGTCTTTTGAAAAGAAAATAGTAACCAACTTGAAACTAGTGTTTGGTCAATGAGGACTCACCACAACACCGTCGGATAAGGAATACCTACTAGTCACGTGGACAATTAGGATCTTCAACCTAAACCCCTACATTATGAGATAATGTAGTCAAAAAGTATGCATTAGTACATTGGAATGTACTACGTATGAGGGTGTGACATGCAATGTAAATCATGGAATGCAAAGGTCAAGTAAATCACATGATAAGATGAAATACGTAAAGTCATGAGAAAATCATATTGATCAGAGAATTTAAAAACATAAATTCAAAATCATAACATAATTATGAGATCATACATATGTGGGATAGGAACTATAACCAACAATAAGTCCATGCGAGCTATAACATGGGATCCGATGATCCCCACATCGAGAAAGGGGAGGCTACTTTGCCCAGGTAGACTCCTAATTATGAATATGTGCTATTTGTGGATCCACTAGCTGGGCCAAAAAGCAATCCTACAGTGGCACGTAGTTATGAGATAAGATACTTTATATAATGACCCTTACTTCGAGCCCCCACCTCAAGTCCACATTCGGTGCTAAGTCAAATCCCAAGGAATACATACATAACATAAGATCATAATTTCATATATCATAGTCATGATCATAAGTTTGAAATAATAGAGTAGCTCATTTTCATAACATACTTGTAATGTGAGAATTGTCCTTTCATCATTACAATCATATTTGCATAATTTATATCGTTAGGCATTAGGTCGCCTTACTTCATAACTTGCATGAAAAACTATAATTTGAAACATGCTTATAATTCATGATCATAATGGAAATATATAGTCATAATTCATACTTTAAAATTTCATGACCATAGATTGAACTTGAAATTAGGGTATGACATGAATGCATGATCAATTGAATTGAAAATCATGAAATTAACTTGACGATATGCATGGTCATAAACTTCATATCAGCTCATACATAATTCATATAGATAATATTATTTGGAAGTATAATTGAAAATACTCATAATTTACATCATGAACCCTAGAAATCAAAATAGGAGAATTCATGGAAAAAATACTTCAATTTATTCAATACCAATAAATTTATATCAAAATATACTCATGATCATGCTTTAAATCAAAATTCATGCTATTGGAATAGAGATCACAAAACCCATAAAATACCATACTTTAATTTGATAGAAACCTTGAGAAATTGATTGGGCTTCATGTATGAAAGAATTAATAAATCAATACCCACATACTTTGAGTGAGAAGACCAATTAATTTGGAAGAACTTGAGAGTTTTGATGGAGAGCTTGAGTGAATTTGCTTGAAGTCTTCAATAGAAACCCTTGAGAGCCTTTTTGTAGAGAGAGAAATAGTTGATAGATAAATTATAGAAGAATGAATAGAATTAAAGGTTTAGGTTAATTTATAAAGTTGAATTAGGTCCTAAAAACGTCTATGTTCATTAACTAATAATTTGTGAAAATTCTAAAACGCCCCTTAAAAAACTCAACTCGGCCAGAAATCCTTCCCAGGTTTGCAACACGGTCCTATCATGGACTATATTATTTTGTGAGCTTTTCCAAAGATTTATCTTCGGATTTACGGGTCCTAAAAATCCACCGAGACTATTTTCCTGCAGGTTTTGACCCCCCGATCGATATTCCAAACTCAGATTTTCCAAAAAGATTAAGGTTAATACGTTAAATGCGAGACCTATTTCCAAGGCATTCTTAAGGTATTTTGTGGGCATTTTTTAGGTATGTTATAGTATCTCCCCCTTGAGAACATTTGTCCTCGAATTAGATTCAACTAATATAGGAAAGACAAAGAAAAAGGATTGAGAAATACGATATGGACATGAGGACACTTGAAAAATGCATAGAATGTGTAAACTTCATACTTAAAATAAAACATAGTCCTTGAGAGAAATCATTTTCATGAATCATACATGCATATGAATGACATATGGAACTGAAGCATAGAAGTTTATTCGATTTGATCATGAGTAACTTAGTACCTTTAGGTTTGAGTGAAAGGAAAGAGATAAGGATATCGCTTCGTTATGTCTGATTCCTCCACAAACTTTGACAGAAGCAACTTCTTTATTTCTCAGCCTCTTCACTTGGCGGTCTGAAATCTCAATTGGGACCTTCTCATAAGTCAAATTATCTTCAATACTCATGTTCTCCCTTGGCATAATAGAATTTGGATAACCTTGAAACTTACTCAACATTGACACATATACCTTAGGCTACTACATCTCTAGAGGAAAATTTATCCCAAAAGTACTACTCCTTACTACCCATATTTAGCAAACCTAGAAACCTTATAAAGAAGCACAAAATATATCGTAGATTCACTCACATGCCATCAACACTACATTCAAGCCTAGGTCTATAATAACTCTAATACACTTACTTGAAACCCTTAACAAGAAGTCATCAATAGACTACTATAATCATTCACGTATCTACAACCACACATTCAAGCCTACCATTCTAACCACTTTGTGGCTCCCTTGAAGTCAACATCACATAATAATTTTCATGTCTGCCCTAGCATTTCTATATCCTCACTAGCATTTATTCCTACCAAAGGTCACACCAATATACTCTTACCTATGTATTGTACATAACAAGGTCTCATCTAGCTCGTCCTCTATATCTATAACCTCAAATGGACTAAGTATACCATAATTATCAAAATACAGAACACCCACTCTTCCCTCAATCTTCCCTAACTCATCAATCGAGATCTATGAACTTTACTCAATATCATTTCTCTTAGGGTATCAACATTGGGACACACAACCGACCTTGGTAATAAAATAATCCATCTCCCCCTTGTGAGAGAACCTCTATATTCTCATCAAATATCAATTTATCATGCACTACCAATCATTAGCATACTTACCCCTAAATACCGAGTCATAAAGGGTATTAACCAAAAAAGGCTCAAGAAATATTTCAGGACATACATCAAATCTTATAGAAAGGTAAGGAGTAATAAAAGATAATGCGACACCTAGATAAACTAAAACATAAACATCAAGGTCAAACACCCATTTTGGTCAAACACTTACCCCAAACTACAGCCTTAAAACAAGAATTAAAGTTACCCTTCACTATTGAATCATCACCCTTCCATTATAGAATAGACTCTTTGGGAATTGAAACTTGACTCAATGAGTTCTACCATTTATAGAAGCATAAGATGTATGCAACTAATCTAATCTAATCATTACCATTTCAAAAAGGGAATTCACACTTACTAGATGAAACAACACATAAATTTTGGGACCCATAAAGAGATAGGGCTGAGATCGCTGACGACTATCCTTATCATTCTTAGCAACTAAAGGAAAATTCCTCAACTTATGATCCTTCGCACCACAACCAAAACATACATCTGAACTGGCTAAACAATCTACCGGATGGTACCTTCTACACATTTGGCCTAGGACAAAAACTTGACCACTATAATTGTCACCTTAATATCTAGGGTTAGGGATCCTCCTTGTGATAATTAGGAACTAAAGGGTTATTAAAAGATAATCCATTCTCAATTCGGGCCTTCTTAGTCAATCTAGGAACCCCCTTAAGCCTTTTCTCTTCAATTTGCTCGACATAAGTCTTGAGTCTAGAGATATCCATTTCCTTTATTAATATGGCCGTCTTACATTCATCAACAACCAAATCTAAAACCCCTAATATAAACTTACTCATTCAGGCTCGAGGTTCGGATACCAAAATCGAAGCATACTTGGACAACTTCATGAAGTTGAGGGCATACTCCCTCACACTCATACTTCCTTGCTTCAAGTTGATAAATTCCATCACCTTCACCTCCCTCAACTCTAAGGGAAAGAAATTTTCAAGGAAAGAAACTTTGAAATCTCCCAACATATAGGGCCTTTTTCCACCCTTTCGGCCTTCCATTAGTCAAACCACACTCGAGCGATACCCCTAAGTTGGTAGGATTTAATCTCCTCCTTCTCTTCTGAAGATATCCCTATAATATCCATAATCTTATATACCTCTTAAATAAAGTCTTGGGGATCCTCATCTCCTTTTGAACCATGGAATTAGAGAGGATTCATCATTGTGAAGTCTCTAACTCTTGAAGCCGGTGTGATAATGTTTGGAGGAGCCAGTACTCCTTGGTTGGTGGGCTAGCATAGTGATAGTGGTACAAAACTCCTCATTAGTTACTTGATCGGGAATAGGACCATCAGATTGATGGATTTGTCTTCTCGGAGGCATATTCTGAAAAATATTAAAGAACAATCATTAGGAGGGAAGGTCTTAGAGTACCACTTTATCACACGACCTGTATCATGAAAGAAGTGAGAATTCCTAAATGCCTCATAGCCTCCTACTAATAAGTGTAGCGCGCTTCACACCTATTAATAAGACTCTACTTGACGCATCATGTTGGATACCTTAGGACACTTGAAAAACATTGTGCTCTGATACCAAGTTTGTCATGACCCAACCTAGGGCTTAGTCATAACACATCGATTGAAACCCTTAAGGGGATGCAAACAAGCCCCTTGTACATATCATAAGCATACATAAGATAAAATATAAAAGCAAAAATATCATAAGAGAGTCTAAACCATGAATAGAAATCTGAAAATGCCTTATGACAACATAGACTCAAACATATGTACAACTAGATGGCTCTAAGCATGAGTATGGGTGGGGATAAGATATGTCCCTAGTTCACCCTCAATATACAAAGTAAACAAAGTCTTTTGTAAAGAAAATAGTAACCAACTTGAAACTAGTGCCCGGTTAATAAGGACTCACCACAACACCGTCGGATAGGGACTGCCTACTAGTCATGTAGATTATTAAGATCTTCAACCTCAACCCCGATATTATGAGATAATGTAGCTAAAAAGTATGCATTAGTATGTTGGAATGTACTAAGTATGAGGGTGTGACAGGCAACATAAATTATGGAATGCAAAGGTCAAGTAAATCACATAATAAGATAGAATACATAAAGTCATGAGAAAATCATATTGACCAAAGTACTTAAAAATATAAATTCAAAATAATAATATACTTAAGAGATCAACCATATGTGGGATAGGACTATAACCGATAATAAGACCATGAGAGCTATAACATGGAATCCGATGATCCCCACATCGAGAAGGAGGAGGCTACTTTGCCAAGTAGACTCCTAATTATGAACATGTGCTATTTATGGATCCACTAGCTGGGCCAAAAGGCAACCCTACGGTGGAACATAGTTATGAGACAAGAGACTTTATATAAGGACTCTTACTTTGAGCCCCCACCTCAAGTCCATATTTGGTGATAAGTCAAATCCCAAAGAATACATACATAACATAATATCATAATTTTACATATCATAGTCATGATCATAGGTTTTAAATAACAGAGTAGCTCATTTTCATATATACTTATAATGTGAGAATTGTCCTTTAATCATTAAAATCATATTTGCATAATTTATATCGTTAGACATTAGGTCGCCTTACTTCATAACTTTCATGAAAAACTATAATTTGAAACATACTTATAATTCATGATCATAATGGAAATACATAGTCATAATTCAGACTTTTAAAATTCATGATCATAGCTTGAACTTGAAATTAGGGTATGACATAAATGCATGATCAATTGACTTAAAAATTATGAAATTGAATTGAAGATATGCATGATCATAAACTTTATATCAGCCCATACATAATTCATATAGATAATATCATTTGGAAGTATAATTGAAAATACTCATAATTTACATCATGAACCCTAGAAATCAAAATAGGAGAATTCATGGAAAAAAACTCTTCAATTTAATTCAATAACCATAAATTTATATCAAAATAGACTCATGATCATGCTTTAAATCAAAATTCATGCTAATGGAATAGAGATCACAAAACCCATAAAATATCATACTTTAATTTAATAGAAAACCTTGAGAAATTGATTGGACTTTATGTATGAAAGAATTAATGAATCAATACCCACATACCTTGAGTGAGAACACCAATTAATTTGGAAGAACTTGAGAATTTTGATGGAGAGCTTGAGTAAATTTGCTTGAAGTCTTCAATGGAAACCTTTGAGAGCCTTTTTGTAGAGAGAGAAATATTTGATAGATAAATTATAGAAGAATGAATAAAATTAAAGGTTTATTTTAATTTATAGAGTTGAATTAGGTCCTAAAATGTTTATATTCATTAACTAATAATTTGAGAAAAGTCTAAAATACACCTTAAAAAAACTCAACTCATCCAGAAATCCTTCCAGGTCTGTGACGCGGTCCTGTCGCAGACCATACTATTTTGTGAGCTTTTCCAAAAATCTATATTCCGATCTACATGTCCTAAAAGTCTACCGAGACCATTTTCCCATAAGTTTTGACCCCCTGATTAATATTCCGAACTCGTATTTTCCAAAAGGATGAAGGAAAATGTGTTACATGAGCGGCCTATTTATAAGGCATTCTTAAGATATTTTGTGGGCATTTTTGAGGGATGTTACAAATGTGGTTCCTTAAGGCCTAATGATATGAACTATGTATGTATGATTTGTAATGTGGAAGGACAATACCCGCATTGCACTTATGTTATGAAAATGAGTTACTCTATGATTTCAAACCTATGATCATGACTATGATATATGTCATTATGATTTCTATACTATGTATGTATTCCATGGGATTTGACTTAGCACCAAATGTGGACTTGAGGTGGGGAATCAAAATATGGGGTCCTTATATAAACTCTTTTTTCATATAACTACGTGCCACCATAGGTACAAAGGGATTAGAGGTGAATAATCTAATCTCTAAGAGGTGAGTACCTGAAATATCAAGGCTTGGATGTGATTATCTGAGTCTAAGAACTAGGGGTGAGTACCCAATTTATAGAACCTCTTAGTGGATCCACTTAGGAACGTAGAAGTCTACCCTTGCAAGTATTCTCCCCCTTTCCTCCGATGTAGGGGTAACATTGGGATTCTATGGTATAGCTCACATGGTCTTATTGTCGGTTATGGTTCCTATCCCACTTTTGTATTATCTCTTATGTATGCTATGATTTTAAATTATACTTTTCAAATGCTTTGGTCAATATGATTTTCTCATGACTTTACTTATCTCATCTTATCATGTGTTTTACTTGAACATTGCATTCCATGATTTACGTTACATGTCACACCCTCATACTTAGTACATTCCAACATATTAATGCATATTTTTTCCCTACATTGTCTCATAACGTATCGGTTGAGGTTAAAGATTATACTCATCTATGTGGCTAATTAAACTTTTCTATCTGATGATATTTGTGGTGAGTCCTCCTTTATCGGGGACTAGTCATCGAATTGGTTATTATTTCAAAGACTTTTCCTATGTTTCATATTGAGGGTGAGCTAGGAACATATCTTAGACCCTGCTCATACTCCTGTGTAGAGACATCTGGTTGGACAAATATTTTGAGTGTATGTTGCCATGTGACATTCTTTATTTACTATTCATTATTTAGGCTCTCTTATGATGTTTTCGCTTTTACATTACCTTATGTATGCTTATGATATGTACAAGAGTCTTGGTTGGATACCTTCGGGATTTCAATTGCGGTGTTACGACTAGGCCCTAGGTCGGGTCATGACAAACCTTCTATACCTTTGTTAGAAATATGAGGGCATTCTGATTTCTTATGGCCCATCGTGCAACATCGATAGCAAGAACTCATTCCCATCAAGCATCTCCATCCATGATTCTTTCCACACTTTGCACACTTGGGAAAAGAAGGGCTACTAACATTCAGATCCCCTCCTATTTAAACTTTAAGGTATGGTACCTGATCATTAACAATATTCCTTGATCCTTGTCCTTACTGAGAACGACCACTACCATCACTAGCAGTCCTAGCATTTGAGAACCCACCTTTATACTGGGCATTCTTAAAATCCCCCATTCTCATCTCTTTGAGTTTTGCTCCCTCAATTTATTCAATAAAAGTCCTGAGTTGAGATATGTCCATCTTTTTAACAAGCATGGAGGTATGACATTCTTTAGAAACTAAGTCGGACAATCTAGATATGAATTAACTCATTCGAACACGTGGATCGGCAACCAAAAAAACAACATACTTATATAGCTTAGTAAACTTGAGGGCGTAGTCCCTCATTCCCAAGTTAACTTGTCAAAGATTAATAAACTCCAACACCTTTGCCTTTCATATCTCAAGATGGTAAAAGGAAACAAGGAAAGCAAACTTGAAGGCTTCCCATTCTATATGACCTTCATTAACTCTCTCCAACTTCCATTGACTGTACCAAACTTGAGCAACACTCTTGAGTTGGTAGGCTGACAACTCTGCTTTCTCCATTGAAGTTACCCCAATGATACTCTATCTTATACACCTAATCAATAAATTCTTGGGGGTGCTCATCCATTTCTGAATCATGCAACTTGGGAGGGTTCATTTTTGCAAAGTCCCTCACTCTAGAGGCCAGAGAAGGAGCATTAGGAGGAACTGCAACCCCATGGTTGGACACTACATGGGCTAGCATGGTGAAAGTAGTCTGAAACTCAGCATTAGTCACTTTGTAGGGAAAAGGGACATTACCTTGACGAACCGGAGGAAATTGGTCTTTCATAGCATTGATCCCCCTCGGAAAAGGATGTCTCTTTGGAGGAATTTTTCTAAAAATCATAAAGGACAATCATTAGGGAAAAGAAGTCTTAGAACATACTATATCACACGGTATAGATCATGAAAGAAGTAAGGATTCCCAAAATGTCTTATACCATCATATTAATAATTGTGGTACACTTCACAACCATGAATAAGACCCAACTTGACGTGGCATGTTGGACACCCTAGGAAATCTAAAACCTTGTGCTCTGATACCATATTTTTCATGAACCGACATAAGCCTAGTCGTAACACGGTGATCAAAACTCTAAAAGACTCCAACCAAGCCTCTTGACATATCATTAAGCATACATAAGTAAAATAAATTCAGAAACATTATAGAAGAGTCTAATCATGAATCATAAAAGATGAACGTAACTTGGAAACATTGACTCTATAATATTTGTCCAACTAGTACCTGTACTAATGAAGATGGGTGGGCACTAAGGGATGTCCCTAGCTCACCCTTAATAATACAAAAATAACGAAGTCTTTTAAAGTAAGAAACATCAACTCATAACCAGACCTCGATAGATGAGGACTCACCACAACTACATCGATAAGAAAACTCAACTAGCCACATGGAAGAATGTGATCCTGGGATAATGTAGGCAACAATATGTGTTAATACGCAATTTACTAAGTATGAGGGCATCACATACAATGTAAATCATAGGATACAATGATTAAATATTATACATGATAAAAAGGGTTAAGTAAAGTTATAAGAAAACCATAGTGATCAAGCATTTTAAAAGCATGTTTGAAAATCATGAAAGATCATAAGAGAACATAAATATGTGGGATAGTACCGTAACTGACAATAAGACAATGCAAGCTATAATATGGAATCCTGATTTCTCCCTATACGATGGAAAAAAGGGGAATCTACTTGCCAAGATAGTCTCTACTCCACTAGGCGAGTCATGTACATACGCTATATTAGATCCACTCGCTAAGCCATAAAGGCCACCTACGGTGGCATGTAGTTTAAAGGACTTGAGGCTGCTGCTAAGGATTTTGGTAGGGCCCCCACCTCAAACATGTCGGAGCTAAGTCAAATCCCCTGAAATACATAACATAGTAATCATACTTAACATATATCATAACCTTGTTCATAAACTTCATAATACATAGAGTAGCTCATTTTCATGTCCTACTTGCAATGTGAGTATTAGTCTTTTAATATTATAATATCATACTTGCATAATTTAAATCATTAGATTAGTAAAAAATTGAGAATGTTTTCTTGGTCCCCACTTTCTGACTTTGGGGTCTTACACTAAGACTCTCCCAACTCATTCATTCCCACACAAATTCTAACACTCAAAACCCTAACATGTCAAGCTCCCCTCAATTTCTTATTCTTCACTAAGAATAGCTAGAGTTTCATCACAAGTCTTTAAGCCTTCATTTTCAGCCTGGCAGGCCTTTCCTTTTCGCCGGAGCACCATTTCTGTCCACCGCCCTTTTCACGGAGCCGTACGTGGACGTCATTTCAAGTACCCGGTTCATAGCCAGGGAAGCTTGCATTAGGGATTTATTTCCCCAAGGTATGTTTCATGGGTTCTTTCACCCATGGAGCCCAAGTATTTTCCAAGTTACTAGTTCAATTTTAAATGGCAAATTTTATGGGTTTTCATGTTATGTTCCCAAATGTAAAGATTATTGAATATTTGAAGTTTACTTAAATATCTTAGGTCATATTAGCTCTTGATTTTATGAAATGGTTGATGCATGAAATCTCCTTATATGAAAGCATGAAAAGGATTTTAAAGTGAATTGGTGGGTTGTGTCAAACTTATTTAATTGATGCATTACATTACTCTCATGCATGCTATAATTGATTTAAATGATTTTCGAGTTGATCGAATAGAACCCACTTAGTTTCACTATATTCTCAATGAAGTTTGAATTTAAAGTTTTGACTTCAAACTGAATGTTTATGAAAACAAATGTCTATGATTAAAGGGAGTCTTATGAAATGATTATGAAATGGTGGATTCTACTTGTAAAAGGTCATTTCTCATATGTGTGAATCAAGGAAAGGTTTTTAATGAGGTAATCTACCGAATGATATTTTGATGATCTAAAGCTATGTAAATGATTATGTTCTTATGTTATGAACTATTCCATGAGATTTACTTAGCACAGAATGGGGCATTGAGGTGAGATTCGGTAAGAGAATCCTAGTAATGATCATTTGTCTCGTTAACTATGTGCCAACATAGGAGACCTTGTCTTCTTAGGCTAGTGGATCCACAAATAGACCTAAATGTTAAAGAAATGAATAAAGTTCATGGAGCTCTATCCGGCAAGTAGTCTCCTAGTTCCAACATAGGATGTTATGCTTTATTTCGTGTAATAGCTAACATGTTCTTAAATGTTGGTTATGGTCATAATCCCACATATGAATGTTTCAAATGTTATTTACTTGATTTATCATGCATGCATTATATTATATTTCATAATATGTTAATGTTCTAATGTTACTTCAATGTCATTGCACGCCTACATACTTAGTACATTCAATATACTAACGCATACTCTTTTGCCTACATGATATCAACATGTAGAGACCGACGTCCCTCCTCATTATCCTCCATGTGTCTAGTAGAGATCATTAAAGGCTACTTTTGGGTGAGTTCCCGTGTTTCAAGAATAATAGTCCTTTGTCTTTCTAGCTTATTAAATATTGAGACTTTTAGACATTATATTTTGGATTTCGTTTTATTTTGATTGAGGGTGATCTAGGGACATGTGTTATCCCCCGCCAAGTCTATGATTTAGAGGTATTTTTGGATATGTCTAAGTAAGGTTTGAATGATTTGGTTCTCATATAAATATTTCACTTAGTCCCATTTCCCTTTTTATTTCCCCATTTTCCCTTAGAGGCTTTGGTGAGGTACCTACAGGTGTCTCATTCTCCATGTCATGTCAAGTACCTAGGATTAGATCGTGATAACACATCTCCATGGACACCATAAATATAGTGTCTCCAAATCATTAAAGCAAACATAACTATCACTAGTTCCAAGTCATGAGTCGGCTGATTTCTTTCATGCACCATCAGTTGCCTAGAAGGACATGCTATCATCTTACTATCTTGCTTCAAGACACAACCAATTCCTACCCTGAAGTATCACAATACACAATCAAACCATCGAACCCTTCCTACAAGACCACAATAGGAGCGATAGTAAGACGATCCTTCAACTCTTGGAAACACTTCTCACAAGCTTCTGACCATTAGAACTTCACTTTCTTTAGAGTAAACTTAGTCAAAGGTGACTATATTGATGACAAACCTTTCATAAGCCTTTTATAATATCCAGCTAGGCCTAAGAAACTTCTAATATCTTAAGCGGACAATGGTCTATGCCGATTCTTAACTGCCTCAATTTTCTTAGAATCAACCATAAACCCTTCACCGGACACCACATGCCCGAGGAATGCAACATCTCTTAGACAAAATTCACACTTGTTGAACTTGACAAATAATTGCTTGTCCCTTAGTGTTTGCAACACAATCCTTAAGTAATTAGCATGCTCCTCCTCATTCTGAGAGTAAACCAAAATGTCATCAATAACCACAATTAAAAACATGTCAAAATATTATTTGAACACTATATTCATCAAGTCCATGAATGTCGTGGGGAAATTGGTTAAACCAAATGACATAACTAAGAACTCAAAATGGTCATACCTTATTCAAAATGCCATCTCAGGAAAATCACACTCCCTCACCCTTAGTTGGTAATAACAAAATGGAAGTCAATCTTAGATAAATAATTTGCCCCTTGAAATTGGTCAAACAAATTATCTATTCTTGGAATTGGGTATTTATTATTGATGGTTACTTTGTTCAATTACCGGTAATTAATACACATACAAAGAAAACCATTCTTTTTTCTAACAAACAGAATGCGAGGACCCCATGGGGATATACTTAGCTTAATGAAACCTTTATCTAACAAGTCTTTCAATTGATTCTTAATTCTTTTAGTTCGACCGGAGACATTTAGTAAGGATGAATAAAAGTAGGTTAAGTATCACTAAGAAGGTCTATGCCAAAGTCAATTTTACTTTTGGGAGGAACACCGGCTAGATCATCGGGAAACACATTCGGAAACTCATTAACAATGGGGACCGACTCTAGAGTAGGGACTTCGAAATTACTATCCCTAACACTCACAAGATTGTAGATGCAATCTTTGGTTATTATTTTCCGAGCTTTAAGGCACAAAATGAATTAACCTTTAAACATAAAATTACTTCCCTACCATTCTAGGACCGGCTCATTTGGAAACTAAAACTTAACCACTCGGGTTCTACAATAAAAAAGAATAACATGCATATAGCCTATCCATGCCAAGGATAACATCGCAATTGGTCATATCAAGGTCAACTATATTACATAAGGTAGCTTTATGGAAAACAAACACTAAAAAACTTCTATAGACTCTTTTAACCATAATCGACTCACTTCCGGGAGTATAAACAGAAAAGGCTCTAACAATGTTTCAGGGCTAACATCAATCTCATGGCCATATAAGGAGTAACAAAATATAAATTTACACCCAGATCAATTAAGGAATAAACATCATAGTGAAAGACGCATAAAATACCGGTAAAAACATTGGGAGTCTCCTACACCTCTTGCCTACCAGGAAGAGCATAAAACTGATTGTTGCATTGACCACCCTTTTGTTTCACTTGAGCACCTTGTTGCACTTGGCCTTTATAAGCAATTTGGCCTTGAGTATGACCATCTTGAACATTACACTCCTTAGCAAGATGTCCCAGCTTGCCACATCTGTAGCACATATTCAAACCCGCTAGACATTCTTCTCTGTGGTTCTTTCCATATTTCTTTCATACAGGGGTAACTTTTCCAATAGGAGAACCTCCTTGAGGCTTAGGGTTGGTCACCCTATCTATGTCAAACCTTGGAGTAGTAGAATTTTAGGATCCTTATCGAGAATACTTTTGGCAAAAATGATGACGCCCACCACTTTCCGACCTAGCATAAAAGGAATCACTATCATTGATCCTTTCCCTTTTGGACTCCCTTAGATTCTAACACTCTATTTGTTCTGCATAGGTCATGAGTCTAGATATGTCTATTTCCCGAATACACATGGTCATCTCACACTCCTTAGAAACCACATCCGACACACCCGACACACCCGACACGAACTTGCTCTTACGAGCTCTTGGGTCGGCAATGATGAATGGAGCCTATTTTGACAATTGGATGAACTTGAAGGCATACTCCCTCACACTCATACCACCTTGCTTAAGATTAATGAACTCTTGTATCTTAGCTTTTCTCAACTCCAATCGGGAAAAGAGATCAAGAAACATTCCTTTGAATTCCTCCCAAGTCATGGGATCCGCCCCTCTAGGCCTCTCCCTATTCCATTGGTCAACCCAAATACAACAACAACTTTCATTGGTAAGTATCCAATTCTGCCCTTTCTAATAGTCTAATCTCTATAATCTCCACAATCGTGTGAATGCTATCAACAACATTTTGTGGATCTTCATCAATGTTAGAACCCAAAACTCTGGATAATTCATCCTCATGAAGTTATAAACCCTTGTTGGAAGTTTAACCACACTTGGGTTCACAGGAGAAACAACCTCACTATTGGCTTGTGCCTTAACGACTTGAGCAAGCACTTGGAATACCTCTTGGAAATCGACATTAGAGACTTGGCCATTCAAGGAATCAGTTAAAGCTTGTTTCTCCTTTCCAACCACATTCCTTTGAGTGAAGCATCTTCATTGAGGACTTTTTCTAAAAATTGTAAAGAACAAGAGTTACAGGAAAAGGAAAAAAGTGAAAATTTCCTAAGATGCTTCATAGCCTCCTATTCATAGATGTGGCGCACTTTACACCGATGAATAAAACCCTACTTAACATACCATGTTAGACTCTCTAGGACACTCCTAAACCTTGTTCTTTGATACCAAGTTTGTCATGACCCAATCCTAGGGCCTAGATATGACACAACGATTGGGAACCCGAAATATCCTAACCAAGACATCTTAGCATAAGGTAAAAGAAACATAACAAGATAAGCATAAGAATCAACTTAACATAGAAGTCAAGGAAAGTAAAGTCTAACCAAAGGTCCAAAATGGACTTACATAAACTTGAAAGTCTAACCATGCCTCTATTCTAAACTTGATGAGGGCTTAGGAAAAGCTCCTAGCTCACCCAAATTATAGGAGAAAGTCAAAGTAGCAATATGAAGGAAACGTATGTCCTCGATGAATGAGGACTCACTAAATCTTAAAAAATAAACTAACTCTAGCCATGAATGTGAGGAGTATGAGTATCGTTCATCCCAACATTGTGAGATAATATAGGCAAAATATATGTTAGTACTTAGATGGTAATAAGTATGTGAGGTATGCATGAACATATAAAGGATGTAAGCAATATGACATAAGACGCATGAATTAAACTTAAAGCATTTGAGATATCATGTAAACCATGGTCAAAGCATTATAAAACATAATGAACTTCTCATCTTTGCATATAACTTGAATCTGGGAGAAGACCTTTAAACAACATCTTAAGACAATGCGAGCTAACATGGAATCTGATGTAACTCCCACATTGAGAATAAAGAGGCTACTTGCCAAGGTATACTCTGTGAGGACAACTTTAACTTTATAAGTTATATGTAGATCCACTAGCTAGGCCATAAAGGCAACCTACGGAGATAACATAGTTTGGGACTTTAGGCTGCTACTAGGATTTTCTTGGGCAACGAACTACATTACCGTATCAAACCCCACCTACAAGTCTTCTCAGTGCTTAGTCAATATCCCAATGGAATTAATTAAAACATTGAAAACATCATCATGAAAACAATCACAGAGTGGCTCATTAACTTTAGTGATTCATAGGAATCCATAACTTTTGTGATGATTGCCCTTATCACCATCTAAACATGATTTGTGTGAGAATTGTACTTATGACACAATAATAACTTTCTTGGATCATAATTGATCTTCATCATAACTTTCATCATTCAATCATCAATCTCAACTTCATTTATAAAAGGTTTCTTTTGAAAATCATTGAACTCATAATCAAACTCATGTAAAAATTATCTTTGAACTTCATAATCATGGTTGAAAATAACTTTATACATGGGTATTCATAATTCAACCTGAAATCATTCAATTTATGTAGAAACATGCTTATATTTATCATTGATAACATCTAAAAATGAAATTGAAACAACCCAATACAATTCATCAAAACTAGGATTAATTAGACAATTAAAATTTGAAAAAAACTTTGATAAAACCTTGGGACTCCATGGGTTAAAGGAACCCATGGTTCAATCCCCATATAACTTGGGGAAATCAACTCAAATTTGAAGAAGAATCTGATTACTTTGAAACCCTAGCTTGAAATTTGGAGAGGAACCTTGAGAGAATTCTTTGGTCTTGCCTTTAGATAAATTTTGATGAATGATTTAGAATAGAGGGAATTTTGAAAGGGTGGGTAGTTAAAGGCTTGAAATTGTCCATAATAGTTTCTAGATACATTGAACCGAACTTTGGGAAAAGAAAAGATTACCCTTCATTAAACTGAACTTTGAGCCTATGAGCCAACTTCTACGACTCCTAGTCTTGAGTCGTCATGCAATCCTGATGAAACTCTAACAATAAAGGCCTCTGATGTTTTCATACGCGTCGTTCTTATGAATCCAAATCTTCCTTACTCCTCTTAATTCTCAGTGGTCATACAGGCCTAAGAACCTACAGGTTTCTTGAGTTCTGAATCTTCCATATTAGTTTGATCAATGAATCGTAGACTCTCCTACGACTCATCCTATTGAGTTATAGGGTGTCATCTGAGAATATCCTTGCAACAATTTAAGGACCTGCTATACTATTCATTCCTACGAGTCATAGAAATTTTTACAATCTATAAAAAGAGTCGTACACTTAAAATTTGTTCCTTTTCTTAAGTTTTCTCCTACATTTTAACTTTCCAAATTTTGGGGTCTTACGATATTTCCCCTTTGGGAACGTTTGTCCTCTAATGAGGTTTAACTAGCATAGGAGAGACACGAAAAGAGGATAATAACCCAATATAAATATAATGAAAACATAAAATGCATATAACATGAGATTTTAAAACATAACATAAAACATGACTTAAAAGTCAATCTTCATGAACATGCATACATATTAATTACATAGGAGGGATTGAATACATAGAAGTTCAATAGATTTGAATAAGAAAACTTACTACTTTAGGCTTGAGTAGAAGGAAAGAGATGTGGGTATCGTTTCATCATATCTGCCTCTGCTTCCCAAGTACCACTCTTTACTTGATTTCTCTGTAGTATTTTAATGAACACAACCTCTTTGTTTTATAGCTTCTTCACTTGTCGGTCTAATATTTCCATCGGAACCGCCTCATAGGTTAAATTTTCTTCAACACTCACATTTTTCAATGGTACCATAGAATTCAGATCACCCACAAACTTTCTCAACATAGATACATGAAACACCGGATGAACCATAGCCAACTCAAACAGAAAATCTAAATCATAAGACACCTTGCCAATATATATTAATATCCTATAAGGTCCAACATACCTTCGACTTAATTTCTCTTTCTAGACAAAACACATTACACCCTTCATGTGTGAAACCTACAAATAGACCCACTCATCCACATCAAATTCAAGATCCCTTTTCCTATCATCCGAATAGGATATTTGACGATTTTGAGTCTTCTTCAATCTCTCCCTTATGATCCTCACCTTTTCCATAGCATCTATTACAAAATCTAGAACAATCAAGGCAATCTCACATACTTTAAACCATCTCATTGGGGACCTTTATCTTCTCTATACAATGTTTCAAAAGGAGCCAGTAGGATGCTTGAGTGATAACTATTATTGTAGGCAAACTCAATCAATGGTAGATGCTCATCCCAACTTCCTTTAAAATTAATCACACATGCCCTCAATATATCCTATAAGGTTTGTATCATTCTTTTGGCTTGACCATCGGTTTAAGTATGGAAAGTGGTACTTAACTTAACATTTGTACCAAGACCCTTTCAAAATGACTTCAAAAAGTGTGAAGTGAATTGAGTACCTTGATCCGATATATTGGACAAGGGAACACCATGAAGTCCTACAAATTCACGAATATACAACATAGCATAATCTTTAGCACCATAAAAAGTCTTAACCAGTAGGAAATGAGCCGACTTAGTCATTCGATACACAAAAATCCAAATGGAATCATATTGTTTATTAGTACGAGGCAAACCCGTTACAAAGTCCATATTCACATCTTCCCACTTCCAAGTAGGAATTTCAATGTCTTGAGATAAACCTCTCCGTTTTTGATTCTCAACTTTAACTTGTTGTCAATTTGGATAGCTAGCCACGAACTATACAATATCCTTCTTCATATCATTCCACCAATGCACTTCTCCTAAATGACGATACATCTTGGTGGATCTCGATTTAATCGAATACCAAGAAATATGGGCCTCTTCTAATGTTAACTCTCTTAGACCCTCAACATTAGGCACACACAAACAACCTTGATAATGAATTACACCATCTCCCCTTGGGAGAAAGCCACAATGGCTTTTTTGGCAACCAACTTCTTTAATTCAACCAACAACGGATCATTGCCTTTCTTAGCCTTGAAATCCACTACAAGAGATGATTCCGAACCATCATGAACAAGAATACTTCCATCATTGGAATCAACCAAACAAACACCTAATCGAACCAACCTATGTAAATCCTTAACCAATTCTCTCTTACCTTCTTCAACATGCACAAAACTTCTCATGGACAATTTACTTAGTCCATCGGCAACCACACTAGCTTTGCCTAGATGGTACAACATACTCATATCATAGTCTTTCAATAATTCAAGCCATCTCCTTTACCGAAGGTTCAAGTCCTTTTTCTTAAGCATATATTGTAACCTCTTGTGGTCAGTAAACATATCCACATTTACACTATAAAGATAGTGCCTATAAATCTTTAAAGAAAACACAACCGCCACTAGTTCAAAGTCATGAGTCGGATAATTAATTTTATGCACCTTAAGAATCCTAGAAGAATAAGATTTCACCCTACCATGTTGCATCAAAATACATCCAAGACCTACCCTTGAATCAACACAATACACAACAAAACCATCAGACCCTTCTGGCAAGGTCAAAATAGGAGCGGTAGTGAGATGAACCTTCAACCCTTGGAAACTCTTCTCACAAGCTTCCAAACATTAGAATTTCTTTTGAGTCAACTTAGTCAAAGGCAACGATATCGATTAAAATATTTCCACTTTTATATTATTCGAGTAAGCCCAAATTTTTTCTAATATTCGAAGAGGACAATAGTCTAGGCCAATTCTTAGCTACCTCGGTTTTCTTAGGATCAACCATAATCATTCACCAGTTACCACATTCCCGAAGAATGCAACTTCTCTTAGCCAATACTTACACTTGTTGAACTTGACAAATAATTGCTTGTCCCTTAGAGTTTGCAACACAATCCTTAAGTGATTAGCATGCTCCTCCTATTCTGAGAGTAAACCAAAATGTCATCAATGAACACAATTACCAATATGTCCAAATATTGTTTGAACACCCTATTCATCAAGTTTATGAATGTCGCGGGGGCATTTGTTAAACCAAATGACATAACTAAGAACTTATAATGGACATACCTTATTCAGAATGCCGTCTAGGGAACATCACACTTCTTCACCCTTAGTTGGTGATAACCAAAATGGGGGTCAATCTTAGAAAAATAAATTTCCCCTTGTAATTGGTCAAATAAATTATCTATTCTCGGAATTAGGTATTTATTCTTGATGGTTAATTTTTTCAATTTTTGGTAATCAATACACATTTGAAGCAAGCCATCCTTCTTTCTAACAAATAGAATAGGAGAACCCCATGGTGATATAGTTGGTGTAATGTAACCTTTGTCTAACAAGTTTTTCAATTTATCCTTTAACTCTTCTAGTTCCGCTGGAGCCATTTGGTAAGGAGGAATAGAAATAGGTTGAGTATCAAGAAGAAGGTCTATGCCAAAGTTAATTTCCCTTTTTGAAGAAACACTAGATAGATCATCGAGAAACACATCCGAAAACTCATTAACTGACTTTAGAGTAGGATCTTCAGAATTAGTATCCCTAACCCTTACAATATGGTATATCAACCCTTGGGAAATAATTTTCCAAGCTTTAAGGAATGAAATGAATTGAACTTTAAACACAAAATAAAGCCAATCCATACTAAAGATAAGATCAAAATCTTTCATATCAAGCTCAACTAGATCACATAAGGTAACTTCATGGAAAAGTGAAAACTTTAGCCACAACCGTCTCATCTATGGGAGTATAAACAGAAAAAGGCTCTAACAATGTTTCGGGGATAAAATCAAATCTCATGGCCAAATAAGAAGTAACAAAAGACAAATTTTCACCAAGATAAATTATGGCAAAAACATCATTATGAAACGCCCATAAGATACCGGTAACAATATTGAGAGTCTCCTTCACCTCTTGCCTACCATAAAGAGCATAAAATCGATTGTTGCATTGACCACCCTTTTGTTGCACTTGAGCATCTTGTTGCACTTGGCTTCTATGAGAAATGGGACCTTGAGGACGACTATATTTAATCTTACACTCCTTATCAGGATGACCCGGCTTGCCACATCTATAGCACACATTCAAACCCTCTAGATATTCTCTCTTGCAGTTCTTTCCACATTTCTTGCATATGGGGGTAACTTCACCAAATGGAGTACCTCCTTTAAGCTTAGGGTTGGGAAGCCTATCTTTGTCAAACCTTGGAGTAGTAGAATTTGAAGATCCTTGTACAGAATACTTTTGGCAAAAATAAGGATGCCCACCACCTTTAGACCTAGCATAAGATGAATCACAACCATCGATACTTTTCCTTTGGGACTCCCTAGTTTTCTCCCTTAGCTTCTCACCCTCTATTTGCTCCAAATAGTCATGTGACTAGAGATGTCTATTTTCCAAATCAACATAATCGTCTTACACTCTTTATAAATCACATCTGACAAACCTAATACTAACTTGCTCATATGAGCTCTTGGGTCGGCAACCATGAATAGAGTATATTTCTATAATTGGGTGCTCTTGAGGACATACTCCCTCACACTCATACAACCTTGCTTAATATTGATAAAATCTTGTATCTTCGCTTTATTCAACTTCAATGGGAAAAAATGATCAAGAAATACTCTTTTGAATTCCTCCCATGTCATGGGTTCCACCCCACTAGGCCTCTAAATATTCCATTGGTCAAACTAAATACGAGCAACACCCTTCAATTGGTAAGTAGCCAATTTTGCACTTTCTACAGGGCTAATATTTGTAATCTCCACAATCTTGTGAATGCTATCAATAAACTCTTGTGGATCTTCATGCAACTGAGAACCCCAAAACTCTAGATGGTTTATTCTTATGAATTCACAAACCCTTGTTGCCATTGTACCCATACATGGGTTTATCGGAGCAACCACCTCATGATTGGCTTATGTCATCATGACTTGAGCAAGAACTTGGAAGGCCTTTTGGAACTCAGCATTGGAGACTTAGTGATTCAAAGGATCATTCAGAGCTTGTTTCTAATCTCCAACCACTTTTCTTTGATCGTGATATCTTCGTGGAGGCATTTTCTGAAAATCATAAAGAACAAGCGTTAGAGGAAAAGGTTTAGGGTACCACTCAACTGCATGACATAGATCAGGAAAGAAGTGAGATTTTTCTAAGATGCTTTACAGTCTTTTATTCATAGGTGTAAGACCCCGTAAGTCAAAAAGTTGGAACCAAGGAGAAAAATTCTCAAATCATGAAATGGACACAAGTTCACAACTGTCTCTACGAGATGCGGAAGTTTACACGACCCGTACAAATAAGTCATGGAGGGAGTCAATATGGTTATTAGGACCAAACTTAAAGGACGGTCCTATGACTCACAATTACGTTCTGTTCTCTAGTAGACGACCCATAGAAAGTTTTTGTAGGATGACTTCTATGGCCTAGATCAAGCAATTTCAAGGCCAAGTATACAACATGCAAAATGGGTCGTAGAAGCTATAATGGGTCGTAAGAACCACCCATCACAAAACTTTAGAGACTTGCATTTTTTGCAGGTTTGGGGACCTATAGGATGGAGTTGATGAGCCAAGATAAAGATTACGGGTCGTAGAAATTGCCCATTTGAAAACTTTAGAGACTCGATTTTTAGGCCTTTTTCAGATGAGTCATTTTGATGACTCATCAATGTTTGGACGACCTATAGGAATGGTCTAGTAGGTCACAGGTCCGAGTTTAATGTAGGGTAATTATGTCTTTTACAAAGATTGATTCAATGAACCAAGATACTTTTATGGCCAAGTTCAAAGTCTATAAACATTAAATTCTTCAAATTTCACTCCTATTCAATTAATTGTCCTAAACTTTCCAAGGAAAGAACAAAGTCTGTCGAGGTTTCTCCTTCAAGCTAAAGTTAGGGTTTCCAGATTTCTACAAGGTTTCTTCTTCAATTCTTGGTGAATTCAAGTAAAGCATGTAGATATTCATTAATGGGCTCTTTTCACCCATGAATCCCCAAAGATTTCTCAAGCTTTTCATTCAATTTATAGTTGATTATGAACCCTAGTTTGATGAATTACATTAGGCTGATTTTATTCATTTTTAAATGTTATCAACGATCTTTATATGCATGTTCTCATATGAATTACATGATTTCAAGTTAATTTATAGATGCCCATGCATAAAGATATATTTTCAATCTACAATTATGAATTTAAGATGTGTTTATGAGTTGATCATAAGTTAAATAATTTTAAATTAAAGTTTTATATGAGTTAAAGTTGAGATTTATGATTCTAAAGTTAAGTCTATGATGATGATCATAGTTAAGATCAAAAAATGTTTTAAAGATGGTTATAAGGAAAATTCTCACCAAAGTTACAGATTCTTATGAATCACTTAGCAGACGGTCAATTCCTAATATGTTTTAAAGATGGATTGATACGCAGTTAATGTCTTTCCCTACTATGTTATGAACTATGTTATGATTATGTTTTGATGAGATTCTGTTGGGATATTGACTAAGCACCGAGAGGACTTCTAGCTGGGGTTCAGTCAGATAACGCAGTTGGTTATCCAAGGGAATCCTAGAAGCAACCTAAAGTCCTAAACTATGCTGCCCCACATAGGTTGCCTTCATGGCCTAGCTAGTGGATCAGCGTAGCCCAATTGAGTTACTTTTAGAGTATGTCTTAGAATGATAGCCTTCCCTATTTCGATGTAGGAGTCATCGGATTCCATATAATAGGTCACATGGTCTTAGTTGTTGGTTAAAGGTCCTATCTCATACAAGTTCAAGTTAAAGCTATAAGATGTCAAGATATGAGTTGGAAGTTAAAGTTCTTATTATATGCATTTACCATGAGTTCCATATGTTTAAAGTTGCTTTTAAACTATATTGATGTTCATTATGATTGGTCATGCATCTTATGGAATATTAATTACGTTCTTTTAGTTGTTCATGCATACCTCACATACTTAGTACATTCAAATATATTAACATATAGTTTGCCTATATTGTCTCATAATGTAGAAACGGACAACACTTAGGATCATCCTACTCATGGCTAGATATTTCTTTAGATTACAAAGAAGTTGATGAGTCCTTATTCTATGGAAGACAAGGCATTTATTCATGTTACGATATTTATTCATGTTACTACTATTTTTACATTCTTCTATTGTTAGGGTGAGCTAGGAGCTTGTCCTAAGACACCATCAAATATTACACTAGAGGCATGTTTAGACGATATTTATTGATGTAGTCCAGTTTGGATATTTATAGAGTTGATTTCCCTTAAACCCATTCCCCATTTAATGATTACTTCTGCTCATCTTTATGTTTTTCTTTACCTTATATATACAATATTTGCTAAGATGGCTTATGGTTGGGGTCCCTTGCATCCCAATCGCCATGTTAAGACTAGGCCCTAGGTCGGATAATGACAAACTTTGTATCAGAGCATAAGTTTTACAAGAGTCCTAGGGAGTCTAACATGCCGCATTAAGTAGAGTCTTATACATTGATGTGAAGAGAGCCACATCCATGAATAGGAGGCTGCGAAATGACTTAGGAAAAGGTCTCACTTCTTTCATGATCTATGTCGTACGGTAAAGTGATTAAGACTTTTCCCTTTAATATTTGTTCTTTGCAATTTTCAAAATATGCCTCTATAAAGATACCCCGTTTAAAGGAACATGGTTGAAAAGGAGCAACAAGCTCCATATGACCCTATGGATAATCAAGTTTCCAATGTCAAATTCCGACTGGCCTTTCAAGTGCTTGCTCAAGCCGTTATGGCTCAAGTAAATCATGAGTTGGTTTCTCCCCTGAATTTGAATGCTAGTACGACAGCAACAAGAGTTCATGATTTCATAAAGATGAATCCTCTAGAGTTTTGGGGTTCTAAAGTTGATGAAGATCCTCAAGAGCTTGTGGATAGCATGTATAAGATTTTTGAGATTATTGGGATTATCCTGATTGAAACAGTGGAGTTGGCTATGAAATAATTGAGAAGTATTTCTTAAATTCTATTTGATCAATGGAAACGTTAGAGCCTAGAGAGGCAGAGCAAGTGACTTAGGATGAGTTCAAATGGGTGTTTCTTGTTTGCTTTTTCCCACTAGAGTTGAGGGAGGCGAAGGGGAAAGAGTTCATCAACCTTAAGCATAGTGGTATGAGTGTAAGGGAGTATGCCCTCAAGTTTTCTCAATTGTCAAAATATGCTCCATTCATGGTTATAGACTTAAGAACTCGTATGACTAAGTTCATATCATGTGTATTGTACATGGTTGCAACAGAATGCAAAATAGTGATATTGACTTAAGAGATGGATATATCTAGATTCACGACCTATGCAGAGAAAGTAGAAAGTGATAAGATAAAGGTGAAGAATAGGGAGTCTAACAGGCCAAGGACCGATGATAGTGAATTCTCTCATACTAAGTTCTTAAATAGTAGACCTTCTCATTTTTGCCAAAAGTACTCCGACTAAGGGTCTTCTAATGATACTACTCCAAGGGTTGACAAAGATAGGGTGTCCAACCCTAAACATCAAGGAGGTGATCTTTTAGGCCATGTTACTATTGCATGCAAGAAGTGTGGTAAGAACCACAAGGGTGAAAGTCTAGCTGTGTTAAATATGTGTTATTGGTGTGGTAAGCCCGTTCATCATGCTAAGGAATGCAAGGTAAAAGATGCTCGTCCTCAAGGCTATGTTTATCAAGGTGGCCAAGTTTAACCAAAGGGTGGTCAATGCAACAATAGATTTTATGCTCTCCATGGTCGGCAAAAGGAGAGGAGACTCCCAATATTGTCACCGGTATGTTACGGGTCTTTCACTATGATGTTTATGCTTTGCTGGATTCGGGTGGAAATTTATCTTTTGTTTCCCCTTATGTGTCCATGAAATTTGATGTTAGTCCTGAGATATTGTTAGAGCCTTTCTTTAGTTATACTACCATAGTTAAGTCGGTTGTGGCTAAAAGAGTCTATAGGATTTTTCCGATTACAGTTTTCCATAATGTTACCCTATGTGATCTAGTTGAGCTTGAGATGAGCGACTTCGATGTTATCCTTGGTATGGATTGATTATATTCATGTTATTCTTCTATTGATTATAGAACTCGAGTGGTTAAGTTTCAATTCCCCGAATGAGCCAGTCCTAGAATGGAAAGGTAGTAACTCCATGTTTAAAGATAAATTTATTTCGTGCCTTAAAGCTCAGAAGATGATTTCCAAAGGTTGTATATACCATCTTGTAAAGGTTATGGATGAGAAATATGATGCCACTATCCTAGAGTCAATTCCTATTGTAAATGAGTTTTTAGATGTGTTTCCTGATGATTTATGCGGTGTCCCTTCCGAAAGGGAGATTTATTTTGGTATAGACCTTCTTCCGAATACTCAACCTATTTGAATTCCTCCTTACCGTATGGCTCTGGTGGAGATAAAGGATTTGAAGGATCAATTGAAGGACTTGATAGATAAAGGTTTCATTAGGCCATGTATTTCTACATAGGGTGCTCCCGTATTGTTTATTAGAAAGAAAGATAGTTCACTACGTATATGAATTGATTATCGGCAATTGAATAAGGTAACCATCAAGAATAAGTATCCAATTCTGAGAATATATGACTTGTTTGATCAATTTCAAAGGGCAAGTTACTTCTCCAACATAGACCTTTGTTCTGGTTATCACCAATTAATGAAAACGAAGTGTGATATTCCCAAAATAGTATTTCGGACAAGGTATGGCCACTATGAGTTTCTAGTCATGTCATCTGGTTTGACCAATGCTCCAGTGACTTTCTTGGACTTAATGCATAGGGTGTTGAAGCAAAACCTAGATATGTTTGTGATTGTATTCATCGATGAAATTTTGGTTTACTCTCGGAATGAAGAAGAGTATGCAAGTCACTTGAGGATTGTGTTGCAAACTCTAAGGGATAAACAACTATTTGCAAAGTTCAACAAATATGATTTTTGGTTAAGGAAGATGTCCTTCCTTGGTCACATTGTGTTTGGTGAAGGAATTATGGTTGATCCTAAAAAAACCGAAGCGGCTAAGAATTGGCCTAGACCATTATCTCCTACGGATATTAGGAGTTTATTGGGCCTAGCTCGATACTATAGAATATTTGTGGAAGGGTTTTCATTGATCTTTTCACCTTTGACCAAGTTGATTAAAAAGAAGGAAGTATTAATGGTCGGAATCATGTGAAAAGAGTTTTCAAGAATTGAAGGATCATCTCACCACCACTTCTATATTGACCTTGCTATAAGGGTCCGATAGTTTCATGGTACATTGTGATGCTTCAAGGATTTGTCTTGGTTGTGTATTGATGCAACATGGTAAGGTAATAGCCTATGCTTCTAGGCAACTTATGGTGCATGAACAAAACTGTCCAACCCATGATCTTGAACTAGCAGCAGTTGTGTTTGCCTTGAAGATTTGGAGAAACTATTTTTATGGTGTCCATGTGGATGTATTCAATGATCATAAGATTTTACAATATTTTTTAAGCAAAAAGACTTGAACCTTTGGAAAAGGAGATATCTTATTGTTAAAACATTATGATATGAGCGTGTTGTATCATTCGAGCAAGGCAAATGTGGTTGTCAATGCACTCAGTAGATTGTCCATGAGTAGTGTGGCACATGTCTAAAAATATAAGGAAGAATTTATTAAAGATGTTCATAGGTTGGAATGTTTAGGTGTGCTGTTGGTCGATTCAAATGATGGAGGTATTCTTGTTCATAATGGTTCAGAATTCTCTCTTGTATAGGACGTCAAGGCAAAGTAAGACCAAGATCCAATGTTGGTTGAGTTAAAGAAGTCGGTTGCTGAAAAATCCATTGAGGCTTTCTTCCAAGTAGGAGATGGGGTGCTACATCACGAAGGTCATTTATATGTACCTAACGTTGATGAGTTGAGAGAGTTTATATTAACTGAGGCCCATAGTTCCCAAAACTCTATTCATCCGATTTCTACCAAAGTGTATGGTGATTTTAGAGAAATATATTAGTGGAATGGCATGAAGAAGGACATAGCGGAGTTTATAGCTACATATAAAATTTGCCAACAAGTTAATGTTAAGCATGAAAGACCGCGAGGTCTAGCCCAAGATATTTAAATTCCTACTTAGAAATGGGAAGATGTAAATATGGATTTTGTAATGGGTTTGCCTCATACAAAGAAGCCATATGATTTCATTTGGGTTGTTGTAGATCAGATGACCAAGTCGGCTCATTTTCTATCAGTTAAGAAGTCCTATGGTGCCAAAGATTATGCTAAGTTATATGTTCATGAGTTAGTATGACTTCATGGTGTGCCCTTGTCCATTATATCATATCGAGATACACAATTTCCTTCAATCTTTTGTAAGTCATTTCAAAAGGGTTTTGATACAAAGGTTAAGTTAAGTACCGCTTTTCATCCTCAAACCGACGGCCAAGTTTAAAGAACAATCCAAACTTTAGAGGATATGTTAAGGAAGTGTATTATTGACTTCAAAGGAAGTTGGGATGAACATTTGCCATTAATTGTATCCAAATAGCTCCTTTCAAAGCATTGTATGAGAGGAGATGTAAATCCTCGGTGGGATGGTTTAAAGTAGGTGAGATAGCCTTGATTAGTCCAGATTTGGTTATCGATGCTATGAGAAAGGTAAGACTAATAAGGGAGAGGTTGAAGATGGCTCGAAGTCTTCAAAAGTCCTATTCCAATGTTAGGAAAAGAGAGCTTGAATTTGAGGTAGATGATTGGGTCTATTTGAAGGTTTCACCCATGAAAGGTGCAATGCATTTTGTCAAGAAAGAGAAATTGAGTGCTAGATATGTTGGACCTTACAAGATATTGAGACGTGTTGGCAAGGTGGCTTATAAGTTAGATTTGCCACTTTAGTTAGCTATGGTTCACTTTATGTTTCATGTGTCTATGTTGAGGAAGTTTGTGGGTGACCCAAACACCATTTTGCCATTGAAAGACTTACGTGTTGAGGAAAATTTGATTTATGAAGAAGTTTTGGTAGAAATCTTAGACTGGCAAGTTAAGAAGTTGAGGTACAAAGAAATTATGTCCGTCAAAGTATTATGGAGTAATCAACCAGTAGAAAGTGCACCTTGGGATATGAAGGTGGATATGATGAAACGATACCCATACCTTTTTCCCTCTACTCAATCCTAATGCAGTAAGTTGTTCTTATTTAAGCTAGTTGAACTCATACGTATTCAGTTCCTCCTATGTCATTCATATGCATTTATGTTTGATTTACAATTATTTTATATTAGGTTGAAGTTTTCATGTTCCATGCATTTTAAAATCTCATTTTGTTCATCTTGGGTTGCTAATCCTATTTCCGTGACCTTCTTATAATAAGTTAAATCTCATTCGAGGACAAATGTTTCCAAGGGGGAGATATTGTAAGACCCTGTAAGTCAGAAGGTTGGACCCTAGGAGAAAAATTCTCAAATCTTGAACTGGACAAAAGTTCACGACTGTGTTTATGAGTCGTGGAAGTTTACACGACCCATAAAAATGAGTCATGGAGGGAATCGTTATGGATATTTGAGACCAACCTTAAAAGGAGGTTCTACGACTCACTATTGTGGCCCATAAGATGACATTTGAGGCCTCGTTCAACAAATTTCTTAGGTCCAAGTATACGAATTGTAGGACTGGTTGTAGAAGCTATGTCGGGTCATAGGAACCACCCATCACAAAACATCTGACACTTGCATTTTTTGCAGGTTTTGGGACCTGCAGGATGGAGGAAGTTGATGAGCAGTGATGAACATTACGTGTCATAGGAACTGCCAATTTGCAAACTTCAAAGACTTGATTTTTAGGCCTTTCTCTCAGACTGTAGGATGAGTCATTTTGACGACTCATCATTGTTTGGATGACCTGTAGGAATGGTCTCTAGGTCATAAGTCTGTGTTTAATGAGGGTTAATTGTGTCTTTTCCAAAGATAGGTTCAATGAACGTAGACACTTTTATAGACAAGTTCAAAGTCTATAAATATTCAATTCTTTAAATTTCCCTCCTATTTAATTCATTCTCCTAAAATTTTCTATGGTAATAAAAAAATCTATCAAGGTTTCTCCTTCAAGCTAAACCTAGGGTTTCCATATTTCTACAAGGTTTCTTGTTTAATACTTGGTGAATTCAAGCAAGGTATATAGGGATTCCTTCATGGGCTCTTTTCACCCATGAAGCCCCAAAGATTTCTCAATTTTTTCATTCAATTTATAATTGATTCTGAACCCTAGTTTGATGAATTGTATTGGGTTGATTTGTTTTTTTTAAAAAATGTTATCAACAATCTTTATATGCATGTTCTCATATGAATTGCATGATTTCAAGTTAATTTATAGATGCCCATGCATAAAGTTATATTTTCAATCTATGATTATGAATTTAAGATGTATTTATTAGTTGATCATGAGTTAAATGATTTTAAATTAAAGTTTTATATGAGTTAAAGTTGAGATTTATGATTCTAAAGTTAAGGATGTGATGATGATCATAGTTAAGATCAAAAGATGTTTTAAAGATGGTTATAAGGATAATTCTCACCAAAGTTATAGATTCTTATGAATCACTTAGCAGACGATCAATTCCTAATATGTTTTAAAGATGGATTGATAAGAAGTTAATGTGTTTCCCTACTATGTTATGATTATGTTTTGATAAGATTCCATTGGGATATTGACTAAGCACAAGAAGGATTCTAGGTGGGGTTCGGTCGAATAACGCAGTTGGTTATCCTAGGGAATCCTAGTAGCAACCTAAATTCCCAAACTATGTTACCCATGTAGGTTGCCTTCATGGACTAGCTAGTAGATCCACATAGCCCAGTTGAGTTTAGTTGAGTTACATTTGGAGTATGCCCTGGCAAGGTAGCCTCCTCTGTTTTGATGCAGGAGTCATCGGCCTGTCATGATGCTGGAGTCATTGGATTCTTTGTAATAGCTCGTATGGTCTTAATTGTTGGTTAAAGGTCCTATCCCACACTAGTTCAAGTTAAAGGTATAATATGTCAAGTTATGGGTTCGATGTTGAAGTTCTTATGATATGCATTGACCAGGAGTTCCATATGTTTGAAGTTTCTTTTATACTATACTCATGTTCATTATGATTGATCATGCATCTTATGGCATATTAATTACGTTATTTTACTCGTTCATGCATACCTCACATACTAAGTACATTCAAATATACTAACGCATATTTTATCTACATTTTCTTATAATGTAGGGATGGACGACACTCACAATCATCCTACTCGTGGCTTGAGATTTCTTCAGATTTCAACAAAGTTGGTGAATCCTCATTTTACCGAGGACAGGACTTTTATTCATGTTACTAGTGTTTTTACTTTCTTCTATTATTAGGGTGATCTAGGAGCTTGTCCTAAGCCCCCAGATTAGACTAGCGGCATGTTTAGACAATATTCATAGGTATAGTCCGGATTGGACATTTATAGAGTTGATTTCCCTTAGTCTTATTCCCCATTAAATGATTACTTCTGCTCATCTTTATGTTGTTCTTTACCTTATGTATGCGATGTATGCTAAGATGGCTTATGGTTGGGGTACCTTGTATCCCGATCATCGTGTTACAACTAGGCCTATGTCGGGTCATGACAATGGGTGTGGTGCACTTCACACCACTGAATAAGACTCTACTTAACAGGGCATGGTAGACTCCATAGGACACTCCTAAACTTTGTGTTCTGATACCAAGTTTGTCATAACCCAAGCCTAGGGCCTATACATGACACGGTGATTGGGAACACGCAACATCCCAACCAAACCATCTTAACAAACATCGAATACATAAGTTAAAATAAACATAACAAGATAAGTAGAAGAATCAACTCAACATAAAAGTCAAGGAAAGTAAACTCCAACTAAATATCCTAAATGGACTTATATAAACTTGAATGTCTAACCATGCCTCTATTATAAACTTGATGGGGGCTTAGGACAAGCTTCTAGATCACCCGAATTATAAGATAAAGTCAAAGTAGAAACATGAAGGAAAAGTTATGTCCTCAATGAATAAGGAATCACCAACTCTTGCCACAAATATGAGGAGCGTGACTATCGTCCATCCCTACATTATAAGACAATGTAGGAAAAATATATGTTAGTACATAGATGGTACTAAGTATATGAGGTATGCATGAACAAGTAAAGGAACGTTAGTAATATGATAGAAGATGCATGATCAACATAATGAGCATGAATTAAACTTAAAGCATTTGAGATATCATGTAAACCATGGTCAAAGCATCATCAAAACTTCAAAATGAACTTTTCATCTTTTCATATAACTAGAATGTAGGATAAGACCTTTAACCAACATCTTAAGACCATGCAAGGTGTAACATGGAATCCGATGTAACTTCCACATAGAGAAAATAAAGGCTACTTGCTAGGTAGACTCCATGAGAACAACTTCAACTTTATAAGCTATATGTGGATCCACTAGCTAGACTATAAAGGAAACCTACGAGGGCAACGTAGTTTAGGACTTTAGGTTGCTACTAGGATTCCCTAGCATAACTAACTACATTACCAGATCGAACCCCACTTACAAGTCCTTTCATTGCTTAAAATATTGAAAATGTAAGACACCAAAAGTTGAAAATTCAAAACAAAGAAAATTTCCATAGAAATAGATTTTCCCAGGCCTACGATTCTACGAGTCGTAAGAACTCCTACGACTTATAGGAGTGACTCATAGGGTTGACCCTGAGGGTTGGAAAATTTGTTAACTATGGAAATAGGTTCACGAGTCAATGTTTTGACTCGTATGAATGGTGATGACTCATAGAGTGAGTCGTACAGTTGATCTTTGATTTTGTGAAACTGACTAGCCTCATTACTTTCGAAATAACTTATTCGGATCATTCATAAGATGAGTTACTTATCGTAAAATAGACTCATAGGATGAGTTCTAAGTCTTGAGTCCTGATTTTTAACCAAATGAAGGGGGAAATTGATGATTCATTTTATGGCTAGTAGAAGAGTCAAAGACTCATAAGGATGAGTCGTAGGGACCAATTTTGATTCTAGTAGCCTATGATTTTAGATCACTACTTTGAGATTTATACTAACGACCAATAGACTAAATGATGAGTCCTAGAAGCCATATGTAGTGTCGTAAAGGGTCATTCATAATTGTGAATATATGTTAAGGCCAATTATTATGTTTTGGAATAGATTTAGAGATATTTTATGGTCACAAGAATCCTCTAGCACAAAGTCGAGTTGAAAGTTTCTTTACAGATTAACTTTTTGTAAAAGATTTTATTTGGATCAACTTCAAATAATCATATCGCCTAGAATATAATGAATTAAGTAGACCATGACCTATCAAATTAAATTTCTTTGATCCCTCTTTCTAATGGCACCAAGTTTACCTCTTTTCAAGTTTGGAGTAAAATGTTATGCCCTTTTTACTAAAGACTGCCATATCAGAAATTTTATGACCTTGAGTTACGACTTGTAAGAAAAGGTTATGAATCGTAGAAATGTTTACGACTCATGAAGATAAGTCATAAACAAAGTACAGAGGCTCATTTTTTTCAGTTTTTGTTTCAAGGGTTGCCAGGTAGAATTGGGTCTACAACCCATAAATATTTTGATGACTCGTAAGAGTGATTTGTAGGTTCTTCCGATCAGATTTCATGAGGGGTTATTTGGTATTTTCCCTATGAGTTTCTTAATGTATGTGGATGTTTTTGGGACTAGGTTCTCAACTATTGAGTACCCAATGTATTCCTAAACTCACATTCTCACACTAAGTCCCAAATTCAAAAAACCCTCCTCTCCCAAAGCTTCTCTCAAAGTCTTCTTCATCTCAAGTAAAAGCTAGGGTTCCATCTAAAATCTTCAAGTCTTCATTTTCAAGATTCAATTAGGTCCTTATTCCCCAAGGAATGTGGGTCTCATTCATGGATTCTTCCACCCATGGAGCCCAAGTATTTTTCCAACTTACTAGTTCAATATCAAATGACAAATTTTATGGGTTTTCGTATTATGTTTCCAAATGTATAGATTATTAAATATTTGATGTTTCTTTACCTATCTTAGTTCATATTGGCTCTTAATTTCATGATATGATTGATTTATCAAATGTCATTATATAAAAGCATGAAAAGAGTTTTAAAGTGTATTGGTGGGTTGTTTTAAATATGTTTTGATTGATGCATTCCATTACTCTCATGCATGCTAGTATTGATGTAAATGATTTGAAAGTTGCGTTGAATAGAAACCACCTAGTTTTACTATATTTTCAATAAATTTTGACATCAAAAAGATTTTTACTCCAAATGAATATTTATGAAAGTAATGTCTATGATCACAAGGGAGTCATATGAAATGAAAGAATGGTGACATGATGTGAATGATGGATTCTTATGTAATAAGGATAATTCTTGACTAATTAAATCACTAAAGATTTTAAGGAGCTATTATATCGAATGATGATTTGATTTCTCAAAATATATGTATGATTATGTTACTATGATATACTATATCATGGGATTTGACTTAGCACTGAATGGGTCATTGATGTGGGATTCGATAAGGGAATCCTAGTAGCAACCCCTTGTATCATTAACTATGCGCTAACATAGGAGCCCTTATTTTCTTAGTCTAGTGGATCCATAAAATCCCTTAAAGGTAAAGTTAAAGAATGAATTTAAAATTTGCCAGAGTTCTACCTTGGCATGTAGTCTCCCCTCCTCTAATGTAGGGGTTACGTTGGATTCCTTTTTATAGCTCATATGGTCTTAATGTTGGTTATTTTGGAAACAGCCGCCCTACCTTTTAAGGTGGGGGTTAGGTCTGCGTACACTCTACCCTCCCCAGATCCCACATTATGGGATTATACTGGGTTTGTTGTTGTTGTTGGTTATAGTTATCTTCCCACATATATATGATTTAAATGCTATCTACTTGAATTCTCATACATGCACTCATTTATGTACTTACCTTATAAAATTCCTTAATGGTTTACACTGTATTACATGTCTACATACTTAGTTCATTCAAAGAACTAATGTGTACTCTATTGCTTACATGTTCTTACCATGTAGGGACCGGTGTTCCTCCTTGATATCCTCCATGTGGCTGGCTTGGATTAGTTTGAAGATTGCTTATTGAGAGTTCCCATGTTTCGGGAAGAACATCATTTTTATTCTAGCTTATGTTCTGTCGAACATTAAGACTTATATTATGGAATTTCTTGACACTTATTCTGAGGGTGAGAAAGTGACATATCTTAGCCCCTGCCAAGCCTATTAGTAGAGGTATGTTTGGAAAATAATGTATGATGATCTAAGGTTGATGATGACTTTTATTCTATGATATTCTCCCTTTGTCCCATTCTCCCTCTTACTTCCACTTATTGTTTGACATCATTACATATGAAAGGCTAATTTAATGCTAAGAGGCTTGGGTGTGGTACCTCCAGGTTCCTCATTCACCGTGTCACGTCTAGGCCCTAGGCTTAGGTCGTGACAAACCTGAAGTCTAACATACCGCATCAAAAAAGGTCGTATTTATGATTGTAAAGCACACCACAATTATGAGTAGGAGACTATAAGGCGTTTAGGAAAGTTTTCCTTCCTCTAGATCATGCCTCTAACAAGAGTATCTTCACCTAGAGCAATGGATACTATTGAATACCAAGTTCCTCTGGTTCCCAAGGATCCAATTTAAGTAGGGGTTGATGCTAATAAAGGATAAGTCCCTAATGATCCTCTAGCTGAAAAAGTGACAAATGCAGAATTTTGTGATGCCATCATGTTATTAGCTTGAGATGTGACCGCTCAGTTAAATCAACAAAATATGACTCCTGTGAATGAGAGTAGTAAGAAAATAAAATTAGTAAGACAAAGAAATTCTATAAGGAGGAAAGACTTTAACCATCTGAGGTTGTCAAAAGGAGAAACATCTGGCTCAAATTTGAGGGATAGTGATGGGAAGGAAAGACCCTACCCCTCATGCTACTAGTGTGGTAAGAACCATTTAGGGGAGTGCCTGGTCAGTACACGTAGTTTCTCTGGTTGTGGCAAGCATTGACATAAGAAGAGGGACTATTCGGTCATAACCAAAAGGGTGAGGGAGATGGCTTGGTCTATTTTATTTGGTAATTTAAAGGTTTTTGATTTTGATGTGTGTGCATTGTTAGATTCAGGTGCCAATTTTTCATTTTTTTACTCTATTTCTTGCTAATAGATTTTATGTGTTACCCAAAATTTTATTAGAATCGTATGTGGTGTCTACCCCCCACCCATTGGTGAGTCGGTTATTTGCTAGAAACAAAATTATAAGGATTGTCCCGTGCCTATCTTGCACAAACTTGTCCCTTGTGATCTCATTGATATTGACATGGTAAATTTTAATTTTATTCTTGGGATGGATTAGTTGCATGCACCATACCTTTCTATAGATTGTAGAACTCATAGAGTCAAGTTTCAATTCCCAAACGAGCCCATTCTTGAGTTGAAGGGTCATGGTTCAATAGTTAAGAGTAGGTTCATTTCTTGTCTTAAGGCCCTAAAGTTGATTATAAGGGTTGCATTGATCATATTGTGAGGGTTAGGGATGTCAACTCCGAACGTTCTTCTCTTAAGTAGGATCCCATAGTAATGAGTTTTATTACATGAGTATGCATTCTAATCCGGGTAAGGCCAAGGTTGTGGCCGGGGTGCTTAGTAGGGTGTCTATGGGGAGTGTAAGACCCCGAGATTTGTAAAGTTGGAAAATGAGGATCAAAACATGAAATCACTAAAAAACTGCAACTTTGGCACCAGGTTAGAAACACAGAGGCCATCACAGGTTGTGCAACACACCACTCCTCGTAGGAAGACACCATGGTAGTGACCCTGAGGTTTACTCTGTCAGGGTGAGGTCCATTACAGGGCACCACGGACCGTGGTGAGTACCACGGTCGTGAAGTCCTTTTTGGTAGCCCCTCCCTTGAGACCTCAAAATATGATCTCAAGTCTAGGACAAGAATAGCCATCACAAGCCAAGTTGTTTTTCACGGACCGTGGTGAGTTCTTTGGTGGTCACTCTGGAGACCTACCTGTAGGCTGCACCATGCCAATGCTTCATGGGTCATGATTCACTCCACGGACCATGAAGGGTTCCGTGGAGGAGGTTCTAAAAACTTTTCTTGCAAATCAAAAAATCCAATCCCAAGTCAATTATCACGGACACCACCACGGGCCATGGTGAGCACCACAAACAGTGATAAGCCCTCCGTGATGAGTCCCAGTTACAATTTAATGAGGAGTACTTCAGTCTTTTCCCTATTCTTTTATTAATGTACGTGGATGTTTTTAGGACTAGATTTAGTACAAAAATATCCCAAATACTTCCAACCCTAGTATTTTCCCTCATAAATTCTCTATCAACTTTAAGACTTCTCTCTCAAGGTTCATTCAAGGATTCATCTTCTTCACCAAGCTTGACTAGAGTTTCTAAAAGAAGAAGTCTCCTTCTTCAATTCTAAGGTAAAATTCAATCAAGGTATATAGTGATTGATCTATGGGCCCCTTTCACCCATGGAGTCTCAAGGTTTTCTACTCAAAGTCTCATGAATTCCAGTTGTGTTTGTAACCCTAGTTTTATAATGTTATTGGGATGTTTAAATTATGTTCTTAATCATTAAATATGATCACCATAAGTATGTTTCTACATGAATTATATTATTTTGAGTATGAAATATGATTTCGTCATTCGGTCCATAATGACCCAAATAGAATCATGTTGTCTTATAGTACGAGGAAAACCCATAACAAAGTCCACATTTACATCTTTCCACTTCCATGTAGGAATTTTAATTTTTTGAGCTAGACCTCCCGATCTTTGATTTTCAACTTTCACTTGTTGACAATTAGGACACTTAGCCACGAACTCCGCTATGTCCTTCTTCAATCCATTCCACCAATACACTTCCCTCAATTCATGATACATCTTGGTGGATCTCGGATGAATTGACTACCAAAAACTATGGGCCTTATTCAATATCAACTCTCTTAATCCATCAATATTTGAAACACACAAACAACCTTGGTAACGTAGTACCCCATCTCCTTCTAAGGAGAAAGCCTCAATGGTTTTTTTAGCAACCAACTTCTTCAATTCGGCCAAAATTGAATCATTATCTTGTTTGGCCTTAACATAAGAGATGATTCCGAACCATTATGTATAAGAATGTGTCCATCATTGGAATTAACCAAACACACACCTAAACGTACCAATCTATGGACCTCTTTAACCTATTCTCTCTTACCTTCCTCAATATGAGCAATACTATTAATAGACAACCGACTAAGAGCATCGGCTACAATATTTACCTAACTCGGATGGTATAATACACTCATGTCATAGTATTTTAGGAGTTCAAGCCACCTCTTTTTCCTAAGATTCAAGTCTCTTTGACTGAACACATATTCAAAGATTTTGTGGTCAGTAAACACATCAAGATACACCCCATAAAGATAATGGCGCTAAATTTTTAAAGCAAACACAACCGCCGCAAGTTCAAGATCATGAGTTGGATAGTTCTTTTCATGCACTTTAAGTTGCCTGGAGTCATAGGCTATAACCTTGCCATGTTGTATCAAGACACAACCTAGACCAACATGTGAAGCACCACAATAAATAACAAACCTATCCGAACCTTCAGGCAATGTCAAAATATGAACCGACCTGAGACGATCCTTCAATATTTGGAAACTTTTCTCCCATTCATCCAACCATTGGAATTTTTCTTTGTTTTATGTCAACTTAGTTAAAGACAAAGCAATAGATGAAAACCCTTGAAAACACCTTCTATAGTATCCGGCTAAGCCCAAAAAGATTCTAATGTCCGAAGGAGACAATGGTCTAGGCCAATTCTTAACTGCCTCATCTTCTTTGGATCTACCTTAATCCCTTCACCGGACACCACATGGCAAAGAAATGGAAGTTCCCTCAGCCAGAACTCGCACTTACTAAATTTAGTAAATAATTGCTTCTCTCTCAATGTTTGCAACACAATACTCAAGTGAACCATATTATCTTCCTCATTTCAAGAATAAATCAAGATGCGATCAATGAACACCACACCACTACAAACATGTCCAAATATGGCTTGAAAGATAATTTATCAAATCCAAGAATATCGCAGAACCATTAGTCAAACCAAATGACATTACTACAAATTCAAAATGACCATACCTTGTCTGAAAAGCCATTTTGGAAATATCACACTCCCTTACCGTCAATTGATGATAACCGAAATGAAGGTCAATCTTAAAAAAAGTAGCTTTCTCCCTGTAATTGATCAAAAAAGTCATCTATCCTTGGAATTGGATACTTCTTCTTCATGGTGACCTTATTCAATTGCCTATAGTCTATACACATTTGGATTGACCCATCTTTCTACCTAACAAATAACACGGGAGCCCCCATGGTGAAATACTCAGTCTTATAAAACCCTTATCCAACAAATCCTTTAATTTTTCTTTCAAATCCTTAAGTTCCGTTGGAGCCATATGGTAAGGAGGAATAGAAATAAGTCGGGTATCAAAAAGGAGATCTATCCCAAAGTCAATTTCCCTTTTGGGAGGAATACCAGCAAATCATCAGGAAACATATCGAAAAACTCATAAACTATAGGGACCGACTCAAGACTAAGAGTTTTGGAATCAACGTCTCTAACTCACAAAATATGATAAATGCACCCCTAGGAAATTATTTTTTAGGCCTTACTACATGAGATGAATCGAACCTTAACCACTGAATCATTACCTTTCCATTCAAGAATAGGTTGATAAGGAAAGTGGAACTTAACCACACAAGTCCTACAACATATAGATGCGTAAGAGGTATGTAACCAATCCATACCAAGAATGATGTCAAAATTAGTCATGTCAAGTTCAACAAGATCACATGGAATAACTCTGTGCAAGACCTATATGGGATAGTTTCTTTAAGCGCTCTTGGCTAACACTGAATCATCAATGGGAGTATAAATCAAAAAGGATTCTATTAACACTTTGGGGCACACATCAAATCTCATAGCAATGTAAGGAGTAACAAAAGAAATGTTGGCACCCAGATCAAGCAATGCATAAACATCAAGGTTAAAGACTCATAACATAACCGTGACCACATTTGAGTCTCACCAAAATCTTGCCTAGCATGAAGAGCATAGAAGCGGTTGTTACGTTGTCCACCCTTAGGTTGAGGTTGGCTGCCTTGTTGCACTCTGCCTCCTATAGGATGACCTTCTCCACCCTTCTTGGCAATAAGAGGGCACTCAGATTTCTTATGGCCCATCTTGCCACCTCCTCCTCTTTGAACTCTGGGGTATGGCACCCTGTCTTTAGCAAACTTCTTCCCCGAGCATTGGCCTTGTTGAGAGTGTCCACTACTACCACCGGTCCTAGCGTTGGAGAACTCACCTTCATACTAAGACCTCTTACCATCCCTCATCCTAATCTCCTTGAGCTTTTCTCCTTCAATTTATTCGGCAAAATTCATGAGCCAAGATATGTCCATCTCCTTAACAAGAATAGCAATATGACATTCCTTAGCAACCAATTCTGAGACTCCCAATATGAATTTACTCATTTGGGCATGTGGCTCGGCAACCAATGAAGGATCATACTTGGATAGCTTAGTAAACTTGAGGGCATAGTCCCTCATCCCTATATTGCCTTCTCGAAGATTTATGAACTCCAACACTTTAGCCTCCCTTAACTCAAGAGGGAAAAAGTGATAAAGGAAAGCAAGTTTGAAATCTTCCCATTCAATAGGACCTTCATCCACCCTTTCCAACTTCCATTGAGTATACCATACTTGAGCAACACCCTTAAATTGGTAAGCTGCCAACTCCACTTTTTCTTTCGAAGTTACTCCCATAATGCTCACTATCTTGTAGACCTCATCAATGAAATGTTGAGGATCCTCATCAACTTTTGAGACATACAACTCCAGAGGATTCATTCGTGCAAAGTCCTTCACTCTTAAGGCCGGAGTAGGAACATTAGGAGGAGCTGCAATACCTTGGTTGGTTACCACTCAGGCTAGCATAGTAATGGTGATTTTAAACTCCGCATTGGTTACTTGTTACAGTGGAGGACTATTGTCTTGAGGAGCCGGGGGAGCTTGGGCTTCAATAGCATTATCTTCCCTTGGAAATGATGGTCTTTTTTGTTACACCCTACATTCTTAAGCTCGGAATGTCTCTTAAGCTTCTTAGATGTTATTAAGTGACTTGGATAATCTACCATACTATAAAATGACTCTAAGGAGGGGAGAATGTGGTACCCCGTAGAAGAGAAGGTTGGAAATAGAGTCAGGAGAATCCAGAAAGAGTTGGAGGCCAAGAAATGAGTCGTAGTACTTGATTTACCTATGTAAGCTACTAATTTAGAAGTCTTATACACTTAATCTATTTGAGTACATACCAAGCTTGCGTAGCACGGATTACATAGGCTCTTAAAATAATACAAGATTACGAACCCATAAGAAAGAAAAAAAAGGTCATGTGGCAGCCAATGAGGGAGTGACACGTGGAAGCACCTCAAGCAAACAGGTGACCCACCTGCTTGATTTCAAGTAGGTGACCCATCTGCTTGGGGGAGGTGGGTCCCACTACCATGTGGCATCTCCACCTTGCTTACATGGACACAATGGCCCAATAGGGGCTGGACACGTGGCCCAAAGGGGCTGGACATGTGGCCCTCTTAGGGGATGACATATGTCACCCCTTGGGACCACCCATATAGGTGTATATATATTACATATTTCATTTTTATCCCTTAAACGTCAGCAGCAATAAGACAAAACAAACCCTAATTTGGAGAGAAAAGTGTGGCGGCCTAGGAGAAAAAATAAGGTACGTTCCGATTTCTCTCCGTAAATTAATTATCCAGAATATACCACGATGATATGGAGGTATTATAAGTATAAAATCATGGCTTGTTTCAGCTAAAATGGACAGCAAATAGTCCACACAGTTTCAGCGCGACTAAAGAAATTCCGAGGCACAATTTTGGCTAGTTTTAGCTAATTTCGGGTAAGGTAAGGCTTCTCCTTTAAGTTTGGACTTTATGGGGTTGTTATGTAGTGTATTATATACCTTTTATACTGATTGGAGTATAAAAAAAGTCGTCTAAATGCTCGACGGTAGAAACAATCGAAATTAAAGTCGTCGTAGTTAAGTTGTAGTCGAAATGAGGCGTTGTATGTGTGGAGGATGCTGCTGGTTGTGTGGTGTGTGATGTAGGGTATAAATGTGTCCTAAAATAGTTGGGGGGGATTCTTTTTGAAGCCACATGACCACCTCTTTGTACGATTAAAGGTTTTACAAAATGGAAACCAAAAACCCTATTTTGGTACCATAGTTTGAGCGAGTCGTTTGGAGTTGTATTTTGTAATATTGAGGTGAATTAATTATATATGTACTGCTGGTTTTTGTTGTTGATATGGTTTTTGACACTGTGGCTGAGTTGGAATCTCGAGAATGTTGAAGTTATAGAGGAGGTGCTGCCCAATTTTCATTAACTCTTTAACTAGTTAAAGAACTAGTCGAGAAAGCGAGCAAAGGGTTGAGTTCTATGAATACTTATGTGTAGCCTAAGGTGATGGAAAACCAAGGGTTTTTAATACTCATATTGATTTTATGTTACTTAGGTTTAAAGGACAATGAGACGAACAGGATAAGAAGTAACCCGTAATAGGTGTGTGAAGCTTCCCCTTGGCATGTTTTGGAGTAAGTATGTAAAGCTATTTTTCATTCCTTTTGGACATATCTTAGCCTCAAGTAAATTGTATGTGAAATAAGGGGATAATTCCATTCCCATAACTCCAAGTACGCCTCATAATCCCTGTCCACTGCTTAGTATTAGAACTCTGGCAAGAATTGAGTATTGCCTATTAAGGCTTCTACATGTTAGAAAGTAGTGTGTGGAAAACTATCTCTTCCTTATTTTGATAGGTACTTGGTATGAAAATGAGATCATGATGCCATATTTTTTCACTGATCCCCGGGATGGGCCGGGTATGAAATATACACGATGACCATATGAAGGGAAGTATAGACTAAATAGAGCTTATTCTCTTTCTTTTCTGGCATGTCGTAGTTGTAAGTGAAATATGATATGAGCTCTAGGGTAACTCCATTCTTAGCATCTCTTATTTACTTCTAAATATTGAACTCCTATAATAGTTGAACTATTTCCCTGGAAACTTCTATATGTTAAAGAGGTACCAAACGTACAGGCCCCAAGTCTTAAAGACTATATGATACTAACTGTTTTTGATTCTATAAACGATTTAGACCTATGTTAATACATGTCTAGGGTCCCTGTGATTACAATAAGACAACCCATAATAGCATTTAGAGGAAACTCGAGATGACTACACCACTACTCGGGTCCTCAGGAAAAAGCTTAATTTTCTTATTCTGTCGAGTCTTAGATATAATTTAAATTGCATATAGTTACTCACTACTCTATTTGTATATACTGTAATACTTCTTCACCGAGTTTCAGTCCAGTTATCAGATTCATGCAATTCACTGCATTGTCCACCACCCCTCACTAGAGGGCCGGATATATATGTATATATATATGATGATGTGTTGTAATAAGGTGGTGATGGCACTGGGGCCATGATGGTTTTACAGATATGATTCACCGAACCCCTAAAAGGGCCGGCTATATTTTCTAATATGAGCATGCATGCTTATGTAATTCACAGAATACAGGTACAGGTTTCTGATTTGATAATTTGTTCCCCTGCTTCTCTATTTCGGATATACCTCCAGTTGTATTATTTTACGTTTTACATACTCAATACATATGTCGTATTGACCCTCTTTCTTCAGGAAGCTGCATTTCATACCCGCAGGTACAGGTACAGGTTTTGGGAGTCCATCAGCTTAGGATTCCTCTTAAATCAGCTGGAGGAGGCTCTATTGTATCGGAGCCTAGCTTTTGATACTGACCATTGATGTATAATTTTTTTTGTCTATTCAGGGGTACGACGGGGGCCCTGTCCCACCATATGTTGTTATTAATATATTTAAAGGTCTACAGATATGTATATGTGGGTTCTGTATGTCAATTTGATTCAGCTGGGTCTACGTGATATATAATATATGTTATAATGTTATGGAAGCCTTGTCGGTTTGCGTGCCCTTTCATGAAGTGATACAAATGAAAGAGGCTACAGGATTATAAAAATGTTACTGTCCAATAGGGCTCTGATGCATGGAGTTGTGTTGTTTGTAGTCTGGTTCGACTACACTTGATTTATATGCATTGCATGTCTATAGTTCGACTTGACCACAACTGATAGATATGTATACGGGGGTCCAGGTCGATCCCCAGTCGCAGTATACGGGGTTGGGTCATAACAGAAGTGGTATTAGAGCAGCTCATCCTTGGAGTGTCTGCAGACCGTGTCTAGTAGAGTCTTGATTATTGATGTGTTGTGCGCCACATCTATAAAGAGGAGGCTATAGGAAATTTAGGATGTTACCTTTCTTTTACATCTGAGATCGTGCTATAGATCCGAGTCATAAGAAAATTCCTTATATTAATCTTGGATCTTAAAAGAAGGACGACATCAACCGAAGGAAGTAATTGACGACATGGGAAATTACGAAGCACGCAAGTTAGTAAAGTAAAGGCACATAAGATATTCGTTGGGTAAGGTATTGAAGTACTATTGAAATGTAAAGTTGAAACCTGAAAGGAAAGTAGACAAGAAGTGCAACAGATGTAGTTTGAAGTTGGACATACGAGGTAAGTCTAGTATTTTTATATTATTGTTGACGTTGAAAGCCCTGTGTGGCTACGATATGAGATGATATTGAAAGCCCTGTATGACTGTGATATAATATATATATATATATATATATATATATAATATATATATATATATTGGCCCTGTGAGACATTGTTGGTATTTTCTGTGTGCAGGTTGTGGGATAGTAAGAAGTGTAGAGGAAACTCTGCCGAAATTTTTCCAAAACAAGAAAAAGGGAATAAAACATAGCTTTATAACATATCTTGAAAATTGATACTGAGTACCCATATTATGCCAAATTAAAGGTGTAAGAGGTACTCTTCATGTCGTCAATAAGGGATACCCTTTTTACTTGGGGAAGTTTATTTCGGAGAAACAAAAATCTGTCTGAGCAATACAGTTCAGACCACAGTATCTCCAACCGTAATTGTGCTGTAGAAAAAAAAAACTCAGGTTGAAGGGTAAGATGTCCAGTAATTGAGCTTCAATCATTTTGAAAGTACCAAGCCCCCAACTCCTAATTGTAAATTAGATAAGTTGTTCATAACTCGAGGATAAACTCAGAAGGAGACCAGGTAGGTCAAGTAATAAAAGAAGTATTGTGATATTTAAGAGATTCTAGTTTCTTCCAACAATGGTTGGAAAATAGTTTACGATAACAGTTTATAGTCCTCCACTGACTAATTGGGGAAAGAGCTTCGAACAGAAGCACCTCAAAGAGATGTTAGGAACTGAATATGAGTACAAACTAAAAGGGGGATATGTAAGTATGAATTGAACGATGTGATACAATTATACAGGGATAAAGTAGGACCACTAGTAAGGCGTACTTGGTATATGTTAACTAAGTTAAAAGCCTATGTTGGGTACACAGTAAGGGTTAGGCTATAAGGTATAAGGGAGTAATGCGCGTACACAACGTCGCCCTGAAAATAATGGAACTCTTAAGAGACAAAGATGACAAACTTAAGGAATAAATGGCACAGCTTCCATTCATCTCAAGAAACAAAGGATATAGGTTGGGAAAGCCACTACTCCAAGAGAACCTGGGACAATGAATGCCGGAATACAAATATTGCCTAGTTAAAAGAAAATTTGGAACAACTACAAGTGTATATTATCTTTTTATAAAGATAAGTAGAATGTGGCCTCGGATGAGTTGTTCCATAGGTCCCATTACTCAAGTATAAATTAATAGGACCATTACTTAAGTACAGATTAATAGATGAGGTGTCGCACTATGTATGAAAAGGGTTCTCGATGCTTCATAATTTAGCCAAGGTTTTGTACATGGATAATCAGGTTGGCAAAAAAATACAGATAGATGAGGACATTATACAATACCAAGTACACTGAGGAAGGAGACTAGACGAATTTGAAACTTGGCATAGAGACATAGAGCAAGGTATAAGCGGATGAAGGTATAAGTACCCTCTAAAGGGGGGAAGCAATTGAGAAAACTGCAAGGGTAAGATGGAGGCAATTGATATGACAACATGCTTGAGATGGATGGTTAAACTTCAATAAGATCCCTTGCTGAACCAAGATAGAAAGATGTGGAAGCCACTAGTAATTGGATAGAAGTCAGAATGGTCTGTAAGACAATATTAAGAAGTTTTGACGAGACCCTAAATGGTATAACACTAGAAGATGGGTGCGTATAAAAGAAAAGGAATATAGCAATGAAAGGATATTGAATAACACAAGGGACACTACAAAAGATAATGACAACATGCTAGATAAAAGCCAAAATATTTGCTATAGAGTTGGTCGCAAATGATGTTACGATAGATATATGACCAAGGATAAAAGAATAGAAAGCCTCTTGTGGTAGAAAATGAGAAGAAGACAGAGTGAATAGGGTAAAGGAAAGAAGTGAGACAAGGTAGGATGAGCGAGATGATGCTAAGGTAAATCTTAGGCTAAGTTGAGTGCCCCGCACATTATCTCAAGGATTACAATGAAAAATGATGCGAAGACTTCCCAGGGAGGTCACCCATCACAGTATTACTCTCGCCCAAGCATGTTTAACTTTGAAATTCTAATGGAATTTAGTGTATTAGTACTGGTATGATCACGCAAGGTAGAAGAATCTGAACTAATGGCGGAGAAATGACATGGGATTATGTACCTAGGATACTATAACTTACATTAAGGGAATTGTAAAAAAGGCTAAGGGAAACCAGCAGGATTAGCTAATTACAAACTAATGGCGCACTTGAACGCCACAGTTCCTCAACATGGTACGAGTTAATGTCATTTACGGAAGGCAGGAAGTATTTTGTGAGGTCGAAGATTCCATAATATGACCTAGGCTATAAGACTCACTTCACACTCCAGCGCCAGATGACTCAGGAGGAAATGTTACCTATGGATTACGATATTAGCCCCTTCTTCTTCGATCAAAGGCTACTTACTCAGCCGAGAAGGACTATACAAGGCTAAAGATTCCCAAATTATCAACGTCATTACACACCTATTCTATACTCTTCAAGATTAGGGGGCTATACAGTTATTACGAGTAGGCTAACGAATCAGCCCATTTGCTTTCAATCAAGACCACCTATGCAGTTGAAATTAGGTGGAGTTATAGGACATAGAGGTAGTAAGGTTCTGTAAGGTTTCCCCAGCTAATATCTCAGATAGAAGGACTTCAATTATAATTAATGTCTGAAGATTAGCCTAAGAAGAGATCGGGAACACAGATAGGTCTTAGTACCATATTTTTCCCTTGAGCTGCTAGACAGACTGAGCGCACTATCCAAATGACAAAAGATATGTTGCGAGCCTGCGTAGTTGGCTTCAAGAGTAACTGGGATGATCGTCTACCACTTATTGAGATCGCCTACAAGAATGGCTACCATTCTAGTATCTAGGTGACCCCGTACAAGACTGGTAGGGCAGGACATATAAGTCCCCTATGGGTTGAGTCGATGTTAGAAAGACTAAGCTGGTAAGCCAGACATGATTAAGCAACCTATTGACTAACAGCCCAAAGTCGGCAAAAATGATATACAGATTATCAAGTTGCTTGTATGATGGACAAAGTTGCCTGTAAGTTAAACTTACCGCCTGATTGTGAAACTATATGCCTAGTATGTCTAATACGGATACTTCTCAATGTACTGGTGATCCACCCAGTATATGTCCCATAAAGGATGGCCATGAAATGGAAGAGTTACCCTGCGAGGAGCAACCCATCGCCATCCTAGATCGATAGATCAGAAGATTGTGGACTAAGGACGTAGCTTCTGCCAAGGTGTTATGGCAAAATAGGAATTGTGAAGAAATGACCTGAGAAGCTAAAAGGACATGGAACACAAGTATTCGTACCTATTCTCGATGTCTACAGGTAACCCCAACTCCTGAAATGCGTATCCTAACTACTTGGATGAAAGTATGTGTCATCACAATGGAAAGGACTCTCCCTACAATCTGTATAAAGCCTTGAGGGAAGTTTTGTGTAACATTTGGGGACAAATGTTCTAAATGGGGGAAGGATGTTACACCCCACATTCTTGAGCTCGGAATGTCACTTAATCTTCTTAGAAGTTATTAAGTGAGTCGGATAATCTACCATACTATCAAACGACTCTAAGGAGGGGAGAATATGGTACCCTGTAGTAGAGAAGATTGGAAATTAAGTCAGGAAAAACCGGAAAGAGTTGGAGGCCAATAAATAAGTTGTAGGACTCGATTTACCTATGTAAGCTACTAATTTAGAAGTCTTACACACTTGAGCTATTTGAGTACATACCAAGCTTGCGTAGCACAGATTACATAGGCTCTTAAAATAAGACGAGATTACAAACCCACAAGGAAGAAAAAAAAGGACATGTGGAAGCCAATGAGGGAGTGACAAATGGAAGAACCTCAAGCAAGAAGGTGAATCACCTGCTTGGTGGAGGTGGGACCCACTACCACATGGCAGCCCCAGCTTGCTAGCATGGACACGGTGGCCCATTAGGAGAAATAATAAGGTATGTTCCAATTTCTCTCTGTAAATTAATTATCCAGCATATAACACGATGATATGGAGGTTTTAGAAGTATAAAATCATGGTTTGGTGCAGCCAAAATGAACAACAAACAATCCACACAGTTACAGCGCGAATAAAGAAATTCTGAGGCGCAATTTTGGCTAGTTTTAGCCAATTTCGAGTAAGGTAAGGCTTCTCCTTTAAATTTGGACTTTATGGGGTTTTTATGCAGTTTATTATATACCTTTTATACTGACTTAGTATAAAAAAGTCATGGAAATTCTCGACGGTAGAAACAATCGAAATTGAAGTCGTCGTAGTTAAATTGTAGTCGAAATGAGGCGTTGTGTGTGTGGAGGATGATTCTGGTTGTATGGTGTGTGATGCAGGGTATAAATGTGTCCTAAAAGAGGTGGGGGATCTTTTGGTTGTATCCACACGACCCCCGCTTTGTACAATTAAAGGTTTTACAAAACGGAAACCAAAACCCCTATTTTGGTACCATAGTCATTTGGAGTTGTAATTTGTAATATTGAGGTGAATTAATTGTATATGTACTGCTGGTTGTTGTTGTTGATATGGTTTTTGACACTGTGGCTGAGTTGGAATCTCGGGGATGTTGAAGTTATAGAGGAGGTGCTGCCCGATTTTTGTTAACTCTTTAACTATTTAAGGAACTAGACGAGAAAGCGAGCAAAGGGTTGAGTTATATGAATACTTATGTGTATCCTAAGATGCTGGAAATACAAGGTTTTTTACTAATCATTTTGATTTTATGTTACTTAGGTATAAAGGACGACGAGACGAACGGGATAAGAAGTAACCCGTAACAGGTATGTGAAGCTTCTCCTTGGCATGTTTTGGAGTAAGTATGTAAAGCTTTTTTTCATTCCTTTTGGACATCTCTTAGACTCAAGTAAATTGTATGTGAAATGAGGGGATAATTCCATTCCCAGAACTCCAAGTACGCCTCATAATCCCTGTCCACTGCTTAGTATTGGAACTCCAACAATAATTGAGTATTGCCTATTAAGGCTTCTACATGTTAGAAAGTAGTGTGTAGAAAACTATTTCTTCCTTCTTTTGATAGGTACTTGGTATGAAAATGAGATCTGATGCCATAGTTGTTCACCGATCCCCAGGATGGGCTGGGTACAAAATATATACGATGATCATATGAAGGAAAGTATAGACAATATAGAGCTTATTCTTTTTCTTTTCTGGCATGTCGTAGTTGTAAGTGAAATATGATATGAGATCCAGGGTAACTCCATTCTTAGCATCTCTTATTTACTTCTAAATATCAAACTCCTATAATAGTTGAACTATTTGCCTGGAAACTTCTATATGTTAAAGAGGTACCAAATGTACAGGCCCCAAGTCTTAAAGACTATACGATACTAAGTGTTTTTGATTCTATAAATGATTTGGACCTATGTTAATACATGTCTAGGGTCCCTGTGATTACAATTGAGATAGCCCATAATAGCATTTAGAGGAAACTTGAGATGACTACACCACTACTCGGGTCCTCAGGCAAAAGCTTAACTTTCTTATTCTGTCGAGTCTTAGATATGATTTTAATTGCATATAGTTACTCACTACTGTATTCATGTATACTGTAACACTTCATCACCGAGTTTTGGTCCAATTATCAGATTCGTGCAATTCACTGCATTGTCCACCACCCCTCACTAGAGGGGCCGGATACATATGTATATATATGATGATGTGTTGTAATAAGGTGGTGATGGCACTGGGGCCATGATGGTTTTACAGAAATGATTCACCGGACCCCTAAAAGGGCTGGCAATATTGTATGATATGAGCATGCATGCTTTTGTAATTCACAAAGTACAAGTACAGGTTTTTTATTTGATAATTTGTTCCCCTACTTCTCTATTTTGGATATACCTCCAGTTGTATTATGTTATGTTTTACATACTCAGTACATATGTCGTACTGACCTCCTTTCTACAGGGGGCTGCATTCATGCCTGCAGGTACAGGTATAGGTTTTAGGAGTCTGTCAGCTTAGGATTCCGTTCAGCTCAACTGGAGGAGGCTCCATTGTATCGGAGCCTAGTTTTTGATACTGACCATTGATGTATAAAATTGTTTTTTCTATTCAGGGGTACAGCGGGGGCCCTGTCCCTCCATATGTTGTCATTAATATTTTTAGAGGTCTACAGACATGTATATGTGGGTTTTGTATGTCAATTTGATTCAGCTGGGTCTATGTGATGTATGATATATGTTATTATGTTATGGAAGTCTTATCGGCTTGCGTGTCCTTTCATGAAGTGATACAAATGAAAGAGGCTATAGGTTTATAAAAATATTACCGCCCAATAGGGCTCTGATGCATGGCATTGTGTTGTTTGTAGTCTGGTTCGACTATAATTAATTTATATGCATTGTATGTCTATAGTTTGACTTGACCATAGCTGATAGATATGTATACGAGGGTCCAGGTCGGACCTTAGTCACGACTTACGGTGTTGGGTCGTGACATTCTTAGAGCTATTTTTCTTAAAACTTTAAAGAAATATCGTTAGGGAAAAGAAGTATTATAGTAAACTCTATAGCACGACATAGATCATGAAACAAGTAAGAATTCCTAAAATGTCTCATAGCCTCCTATACATAGATGTGTAGTACTTCACAACCATGAATAAGACTCTACTTGATGTGGCATATTAGACTTTCTAGGACATTTGAAAACCTTATGCTTTGATACTAATTTTGTCATGACCTAAACTAGGACCTAGTCATAACACGGCGATCAAAACACAGAAGTGCTCACACCAAGACTCTTGTAGATATCATAACTATACATAAGGTAAAGTAAAAGCAGAAACATTTAAGAGAGTCTAAACCATGAATAGAAATTTAAGCATGTCACATGACAATAGAGACTCGAAATACTTGTCCAACTAGATGCCTCTACTAATAAGTATGGGTGGGAGATAAGACATTTCCCTAGCTCACCCTCAATATAAAACATAACAAAAGTCTTTGAAAACAATAACCAACTCGATGATTAGTCCTTGATAAATGAGGACTCACCACACACACCGCTGATAGGAAAGCTTCACTAGCCATGTAGATGAATATGATCTTTAACCTCAACCCCTACATTATGAGACAATGTAGGCAAAAAGTGTTTATTAGTACATTAGAATATACTAAGTATAAGGTAATGACATGCAATGTAAATCGTGGAATGCAATGATCAAGTAAACACGTGATAGAGTGAGATAAGTATTGTCATGAGAAAATCATAATGACCAAAGCATTTAAAAAGCATAATTTAAAAATCATGGCATACATAAGAGATCATACATGTGTGGGATAGGAACCATAACCGACAATAAGAACATGGGATCTATAACATGGAATGCCATTGTCTCCCCATACAATGAAGAAAAAGGGGAATCTACTTACCAAGATAGACTCTACCCTGCTAGGCGGGTCATACATATGCTATATGTAGATCAAATAGCTAGGCTATGAAGGAAACTTACGGTGGAACGTATTTTAAGAGATATGAGGTTTCTACTAGGTCTTTTGGTAGGGCCCCACCTCCAGTCCACTCGTTGCTAAGTCAAATGCCATGGAATATATATATAGCATAGAAATCATAAATGACATTTATCAAAGTCATGATCATAGGTTTGAAATCATAGAGTAGCTCATTTTCATAACATACTTGTAATTTGAGAATTTTTCTTTTATCATTACAATCATATTTACATAACTCATATAGTTGGGCTCTAGGTCACCACAAGGGCACTAAGTCACCTTACTTCATAACTTCCATGAAATGCATACCTTGAACTTTGAGTACAACTCAATTACATAACCATTTGACTTCAAAATCATATAATTGACTTGAAAACATGCATGATCATAAACTTTGTTTAAGCCCATACATAATTCATAAATATAATATCCTTTAGAAATATAATTGAAAATACTCATAATTTACATCATGAACCCTAAAGATCAATATAGGAGAATTCATGGAAAACTCTTCAATTCAATGCAATAACCATTAATTTATATCAAAATAGACTCATAATCATAATTTGAATTATAATTCATGAAATTAGAATAGAGATCATAAAACTCATAAAATACTATACTTTAATTTGATAGAAAACGTTGATAAATTGATTGGCCTTCATGGATGAAAGAATCCATTAATCAATAACCACATACCTTAAGTAAGGAAACTAAATAATTTGGAAGAACTAGAGATTTTTTATGGAGAGCTTGAGTGAATTTACTTGAAGTCTTCAAAGGAGTCGTTGAGAGTCTTTTGTAGAGACAGAAATATTTGAATAGGTGAATTATAGAAGAATTAATAAAATTAGAGGTTTAAGTTAATTTATAGAGCTGAATTAGCACTAAAAACATCTAGGTTCATTAGCTAACAATTAGAGAAAAGTATAAAGTGTCCTTACTAAAAACTAAATTCGGCCAGAAACCATCGCCAGGTCACGATGCGGAGGCGAGCAAGTCCGCGATGCGGACTTGCCGCGCACTTTACTGTTTTGCACAGTTTCTTTAAAATATCTATCTTTCGATATACGGGTCCTAAAAATCCACCGAGACTATATTCCCGCATGTTTTAATCCCCGAATCAATATTCCAAACTTGGATTTTTCAAAAAGATTAAGAATAATATATTGCGTGAGTTGTCTATTCCCAAGGCATTCTTAAGGCACTTGTGAGCATTTTGAGGGATAATACATTTCTGTAGCGATACCATGTCATTTTTGACTTGTTGGCACTGACAACTCGGTCGCCTGATCGTTTATTTGTGTTTTATGCTAGTTTTTCAATTTTGGAGCTCTTAAAGTTTGAATAATTGACTTTGATCAAAACCCTAGGAAAACAACCTCAAAACTATATTATGAAAATTCCATCAACTTTGAAATGGCCAAATTAGGCTAGTAACTTTGTCAGCACGATTATCGAGGCAATCAGTGCAAGTTTGAGGTCATTTTACACTTTAGCCTTCGAAATTTTGCATAAGTTGACTTTGGTCAACATTCTTGGAAAACAAGCTCGTATTGAAATTTCATCAGTGCGGTTAGCTTCAGAATGTATAGTTTAGTCTAGAATGATCTTTCATTTGAGTCCCGATGCCTCCGATCTTATTTCGAGCCTCCTAGTGGAAATGGCAAAAATTATGCTTGGGTGTAGGACCTTATTTTTGACAAGATGATCTCGGATGGAAATTTTGACTGCGCCGTTGAATTTAGAACATAGAATTTGATTGGGTAGCATAGTCTGTTTATGTGTATAGGATTTTAAACGAATTTCAAACACCAAACTGGAGTTGGAAAAATTTCCAAAACCAGCTAATGTGCATCAGCTGGTGTAGACCTATTTTGGTCTCCGCATTGCCGCCACTAGGCCGTATTCGCAGAAGCCAGGGTCTTAGTCTTTATGTTTGCGGGCATGAGGTTGTGATCGCAAAGGCCTAGCGTATTGGCCTCCACATTCGCGGTAGTACCTACTCATTCACGCAGCTTTGAGGCCTTAGACTCCACATTCGCGGACCTCTTTCTCTGCATTTGCGGAGAAACATTCAATGGTCTTTTAGTTAACAGCAGTGACGCTAACCAGCCTCAACCTCTTATTTGTTTCATCGACTATGGGAGCTAGGGAGCTCCATTTTTGGGGATTCCAAGTCTGGTTGGTTGGTATTGATCATAGGTATATGTTGTCCTATTTGGGGGAGCGTTTAGAGGGACTATTTGTGGAAATTTTGCCCCAAAAGGACTTCCCAAGCTTAGTTAGGCCTTTAATGATAAAATTAATTATTGGGTTTTTTGCTCCCATTTTGAGAGTTGATTTGTGCCCCATTTTGAGGTATAAGCTCAATAATAGGTTTAGAGTATTTTCATGAAATCATTTTTGGGATTCCACATTGTGGGTCCAAAAATGTGATTTTAGTGTCAAAACTTACGTATTGATGAGATGATCAATATTTTGATAATGTGGAGGCATTTGGAGTTGTTTTTGGAGTTAAAATCTATTGGGAAGCGGACTTGGAGCATGCGTGTTAGACTTCGAAGAAGGCTATGGTTTCATTTGTTTGGATTGAGCTTTATAAGGTATTGTTTAATATAAATAGCTAGTAGTTTAGATTGTATGTGATGGGTTAGACTAAATTCCAGTTTCTAGTTTTTTTGCACCAATATTTGCCTTGGGCTATGTTGTCTTTATGAGACCCAGTCTACATGGTAATATTAATCATTATGCCTTAGTTTGGACTTAGTAAGCCCATTTTAGGTGGTTTTTTCAGCGTTTATGATGATTGGCAGAGTTACACCTTAGGATTGAATTTGGGATGAAACTTAGTTGATGTAGCCATTGTTAGAAGGAATTTATGAGACTTATTGTCCTTCACTATTATAGTACCTACCTTGAAACCTTGGTGTAGAGATTCCCACCCGATTAGGCTTGTGAGTTGTTATTGGATCCCATTTCTAGATTTAGAGCTAGAATCCCCTATGCATTCTTGTCGTCATTAGGTGGGGCTATTGTGGTTATAAATCTTGAGGTGATATTTCCCAGGTGTATCTGGAGTTATTAATTGTCTAGTTGAGCACCTGTTTCCTCATGTCCTCCTCCTTATTACCCAGATATGGTTGAGTTTCATTTTGGGTTGTGTGATTGAGTTAGAGGAGTAGATTTGAGATTTAGGACTTGATTATAGGTCGGTTGTATTTGTAAGCCCTATTTGCATGCTCTAGAAGGTAAGGTGCTTGTGGAGTCATTATCGTATGTGATTGTGTGAGTTTTTTAGGTGCTGGTGATGTCATACATTTCATTAGATCATTGTTTTCTCACAGATGTAGTCGACCTTGGTACATGCATTGATTCTTGGCATTGATTTGAAAAAGCTGGGTTGTAACCATAACTATTTTATAATAATTTTCGAATGGGGGTCGTACAACCTTTATTACTACTATTTTTAGTGGAATTGAGGCATCAAGGATGCGTTCATTTTTTGATATTGATTCAAGGAATCGAGGATGAACTCTTTTTATTATATTAATTCGAGTATTTGAGGATGCGCTCATTTTATGATACTAGCCTGGTCGTAGAGATTTCGATCCTTTTTATACTTATTTGGCTATATATCTGTAATATTCCTCAAAACTCACACAAGAGCCTTAAGAATTCCTTGGGATTAGGCCACTCATGTAGTGCATTATCCTTAATATTTTTTAAAAATCTGAGTTTAGAATATAGATCAGGGGGTCAAAACCTGCAGAAAAATAGTTTCGGTTAATTTTTAGACTCGTATATTGAAAGATAGATTTCTCAAGGGACTGCGCAAAATAGTAAGGTGCATGATAAGTCCACATCGCGGACTTTCTTGCCTCCGCATTGCGGACCTAGCAATGGTTTCTGGCCGAATTTAGTTTTTAACTATGGCACTTTAGACTTTTCCCTAATTGTTAGCTAATGAACCTAGACTTTTTTAGGACCTAATTCAACTCTATAAATTAACCTAAACCTCTAATTCTATTCATTCTTCTATAATTCACCTACTAAAATATTTCTCTCTCTACAAAACTCTCAAGGACTCCATTGAAGAGTTCAAGTAAATTCGCTCAAGCTCTCCATCAAAACTTTCAAGTTCTTCCAAATTATTTGGTATTCTCACTTATGGTATGTGGGTATTAATTCATGGATCCTTTCATCCATGAAGCCCAATCAATTTTCTCAAGTTTTTTATCAAATTAAAGTATGGTGTTTTATGAGTTTTATTATCTCTATTCCAATTGCATGAATTATGATTCAAAGTATGATCATAAGTCTATTATGATATAAATTGATGGTTATTATATTAAATTGAAGACTTTTTCATAAATTCTCCTATTTTGATTTCTAGGGTTCATGATGTAAAATATGAGTATTTTCAATTAAATTTCTTAATGATATTATCTACATAAATTATGTATTGGCTGAAAGAAAGTTTATGATCATGCATGTTTTCAAGTTAATTATATGATTTTCAAGTCAATTGATCATGCTTTCATGTCTTACCCTAATTTCAAGTATAAGCTATGATAATGAATTTCCAAGTATGAATTTTGTCTATATATGTATGATTTGTAGAGTGGAAGGACAATGCCCTAATTGTGCTTATGTTATGAAAATGAGTTGCTCTATGATTTCAAATCTATGATCATGATTATGATATATGTAATTATGATTTTTATGTTATATATATATTCTGTGGGATTTGACTTAGCATCGAGTGGACTTGAGGTAGGGGGCCTATCAAAATCCCTAGTAGCAACCTCATTTCTCTTGAACTATGTACCCCATAGGACCAAAGGGATTAAAGGCGAATACCCAAATCTCTAAGAGGTGAGTACCCAAAATATCAAGGGTTGAAGATGAATACCTGAGTCTAAGAACTAGGTGTGAGTACCCGATTCACATAACTGCTTAGTGGATCCACTTAGGCATGTAGGAGTCTAACTTGGCAAGTAGTCTCATCCTTTCCTCCGATGTAGGGGTAATATGAGGATTCCATGGTATAGCTCGCATGGTCTTATTATTGGTAATGATTCTTATCCAACATATGTATGGTCCTTTTTCATGTACTAAATGACTAATCCTACCTTTTACTTTATATGATACTCTTATGATTTAATTGCATTGATCCTTCTTAAAGACTAATAATTTTTACTACTTCTCCTATCATGCTATTTAAAATAGTCATTTTACAAACATGGTTTTGTATGCATTGTATTAACTACATTTCAACATAATAATGCATACTTTTTGCCTACATTGACTCATAATGAAGGAGTTGAGGTTGAAGATCATATTCGTCCATGTGGCTAGTTAAGCTTTTCTATCCAGCGGTGTGTGGTGAGTCCTCATTTATTGGGGACTAGTCATCGAGTTGGTTATTTTTTTAAAAACTTTTGTTATGTTTCATATTGAGGGTGAGCTAGGAACATGTCTTAGCCCCCGCCCATATTCATGAATAGAGGCATCTAGTTGGACTAATGTTTTGAGTCTATATTGTCATGTGATATTCTTTATATATTATTCATGGTTTAGACTCTCTTATTATGTTTTTTCTTTTGCTTTACCTTATGTATGCTTATGATATGTACAAGAGGCTTGGTTGGATCCCTTCGGGGTTTCATTCGTTGTGTTACTACTAGGACCTAGGTTGGGTCATGACAAACTTGGTATCAAAGCACAAGGATTTTTTTCAAGTGTCCTAGGGTGTCCAACATGCTAGGTCAAGTAGAGTCTTATTAATGGGTGTGAAGCATGCCACACTTATGAGTAGGAGGCTATGAGGCATTTTAGGAATTTTCACTTCTTCCATGATCTATGTCGTGCTATAGAGTTCACCGTAAGACTTTTTTTCCCTAACGGTCCTTCTTTTCAATTTTCAGAAAGATGGCTCCAAGAAGACCATCATTTCCAAGGGAAGATAATGTTTATGAAGACCAAGCTCCCCTATCTCCCCAAGACAATGGTCCTATACCGGACCTAGTCACTAATGTGGAGTTTCGAACTGCTATTACTATGCTAGCCTGAGTGGTGTCCAACCAAGGTATTGTGACTCCTCATAATGTTCCTACTCCGGCCTCAAGAGTAAGGACTTTGCACGAATGAATCCTCTGTAGTTTCATGGCTCAAAAGATGATGAGGATCCTCAAGAGTTTATTGATGAGGTCTACAAGATAGTAAGTATTATAGGAGTGACTTCAAAAGAAAAAGTGGAGTTGGCGGCTTACATACTTAAGGGTGTCTCTCAAGTGTGGTACAACAAATGGAAGTCTAAAAGAGTGAATGAGGGTCCTATGGATTGGGAAAGTTTTAAGGGGCATTTCTTGATCATTTCTTTCCCTTAGAGTTGATGGAGGTGAAGGTGATAGAATTTATCAACCTAAATCAAGGGAGTATGAGTGTGAGGGAGTATGCCCTCAACTTTATGAAGTTGTCCAAGTATGCTCCGACTTTGTTGTCCGATACTTATGCCCGAATGAGTAAGTTTATATAAGGGGTTTTAAATTTAGTTGTTAAAAAATGTAAGATGGCTATGTTAATAAAGGAAATGGATACCTCTAAACTCATGACTCATGCCGAGCAAATTGAAGTGGAAAGCTTAAGAAGGTTCCTAGGATCACTATGAAGCCCCAAATTGAGAATGGATCATATTTTGATAACACTTCAATGACCAAGTATCACAAGTATAAGGTGTCTAACCCTAGATATCAAGGTGACAATTATAGTGGTCAAGCTTTTCTCGTATACCAAAGGTGTAAAAGGTACCATCCAGGAGATTGTTTAGTCGATTCGGGTGTATGTTTTGGTTGTGGTGCGAAGGATCATAAGTTGAGGTATTGTCCATGGGTTTCTAAGAATGATAAGGATAGTTATTGGTGATCTCAGCCCTACCCCTCTATGGGTCCCCAAACTTAGTGTGGTGCTTCATCTAGTAAGTGTGAATTCCCTTTTGAAATGCTAATGATTGGTATGGATTAGCTTGCATATATCTTATGCTTCTATAGATTGTAGAACTAATTGAGTCAAGTTTCAATTCCCAAATGAGTCTATTCTATAATGGAAGGGTCATGATTCAGTATTTAAGGGCAGCTTCAGTTCTTGTCTTAAGGCTCTAGTTTGGGGTCATGATAGATAGAGAGAGAGAGTAGCCATTCCGTGTTTTGATAAACTGTGTCATGTTTATCCTATTTAAGGTTATAGACATGGAGGAAGAGTTAGATGGATCCTGTTATGAACAATATATAGGTAAGAGTATATTGGTGTTTCTATTTGTAGGAGTTAATGCAAATGTAGATGTAGAGAGGCTAATATAGACATGAAAATTCTTAATTGATGATGACTCCAAGTGAGTGTATTAGAATGATTATAGAACTAAGCTTGAATGTGGATGGCATGCGGGTGAGTGTGCAGTACATTAGGTGCTCCTTGATTAGGTCTCAAGGTTTGATAAAATATGGCAGCGAGGAGTAGTACTCTTGGGATACTTTTTCCTATAGAGGTGTAGGATCCTAAGGTATATTGAAAAAATGGAATATGAGTTATACTTTCCACTTGAGCTAGCTTTGGTTCATCCTGTATTTCATGTGTCAATGTTGAGAAAATTTGTGGGTGATCCAAATTCTATTGTGCTAATGGAGAATGTAAGTATTAAAGAGAATTTGACTTATGAGGATGCCCTGATTTAGATTTTAGACCAATAAGTGAAGAGGTTAAGAAATACATACGTTGCATCCGTCAAAGTGTTATGAAGGAATAAACAAGTACAGAGTGCTACGTGGGAAGCGGATTCAGACATGATAAAGCATTATACGTATCTCTTTTCTTTAACTCAAGCCTAAAGGTACTAAGTTAATCATGATCAAATCGATAAACTCCTACATTTCAGTTCCATATGTCATTCATATGCATACATAATTTATGAAAATAATTTTTCTTAAGGACTATGTCTTATGGTAAGTATGAAGTTTATATTTCTATGAATTTATTTTCAAAGTATCCTCATGTCCATGTTGAGTTTCTAAGTCCTTATTCCATGTACTTTCTATATTAGTTGGATCTCATTTGAGGACGAATGTTACCAGGGATGAGGTATTGTAATATTCCTCAAAATGCTCATAAGTGCTTTAAGAATATCTTGGGATTAGGCCGCTCATGTAGTGCATTATCCTTAATCTTTTTGGAAAATCCGAGTTTGTAATATCGATCAAGGGGTCAAAACCTGCAGGAAAATAGTTTCGGTGGATTTTTAGGATGTGTAGATCGAATGATAGATTTCTCATGGTACTGCGCAAAGCAATAAGGTGCCTGACAATTCCGCATCGCGGACTTGATTGCCTCCGTGTCGCGGATATGGCGATGATATCTGGCTGAATTTAGTTTTTAACAAGGGCACTTTATACTTTTCCCTAATTGTTAGCTAATGAACCTAGACGTTTTTAAGACCTAATTCAACTTTATAAATTAACCTAAACCTCTAATTCTATTCATTCTTCTATAATTCACCTACTAAAATATTTCTCTCTCTACAAAAGACTCTCAAGGACTCCATTGAAGAGTTCAAGCATTCACTCAAGCTCTACATCAAAACTCTCAAGTTCTTCTAAATTATTTGGTGTTCTCACTTATGGTATGCGGGTATTGATTCATGAATCCTTTCATCCATGAAGACCAATCAATTTTCTCAACTTTTCTATCAAATTAATGTATGGTATTTTATGAGTTTTATTATCTCTATTCCAATTGCATGAATTATGATTCAAAGTATGATTATGAGTCTATTTTGATATAAATTGACAGTTATTGCATTGAATTGAAGAGTTTTCCATGAATTCTCCTATTTTGATTTTTAGGGTTCGTGACGTAAAATATGAGTATGTTCAATTATACTTCATAATGATATTATCTATATGAATTATGTATGGGCTAAAATAAAGTTTATAATCATGCATGATTTCAAGTTAATTTCATGATTTTTAAGTCAATTGATCATGCATTCATGTCTTACACTAATTTCAAGTATAAGCTATGAAAATGAATTTCCAAGTATGAATTCTATCTATGTATGTATGATTTGTAATGTGGAAGGACAAAGCCCGCATTGCACTTATTTTATGAAAATGATCTACTCTATGATTTAAAATCTATTATCATGACTATGAAATATGTAATTATGATGTATATACTATATATATATATTTCGTGGGATTTGACTTAGCACCGAGTGGACTTGAGGTGGAGGCCCTACCAAAATCTCTAGCAGCAACCTCATGTCTATACTACATGCCACCATAGAAACAAAGGGATTAAAGATGAATACCCAAATCTCTAAGAGGTGAGTATCCAAAATATCAAGTCTTGAAGGTGAGAACCGGAGTCTAAGAACTAGGAATGAGTATCTGGTTCACATAACCGCTTAGTGAATCCACTTAGGCATGTAGGAGTCTACCTTAGCAAGTTGTCTCCCCATTTCCTCCGATGTAGGGGTAATATTGGGATTCCATGGTATAGCTCGCATGGTCTTGTTGTCGGTTATTATTCCTATCCCACATATGTATGGTCCTTTTCTTGTTCTAAATGACTAATCCTACCTTTTACTTTATATGATATTCTTATGGTTTATTTGCATTGATCCTTCTTAAAGACTAATTATGATTTTTTCTACTTCTCCTATCATGCTATTTAAAATGGTCATTTGTACAAACATGGTTTTCTATGCATTGCATTGCCTATGTACTTATTACATTCTAACGTATTAATACATACTTTTTGCGTATATTGTCTCATAATGTTAGGGTTGATGTGGCTAGTTAAGCTTTTATATCCGGCAGTGGGTGGTTATTCCTCATTTATCGGGGACTAGTTATCAAGTTGGTTATTGTTTCAAAGACTTTTTATTATGTTTTATATTGAGGGTGAGCTACGGACATGTCTTAGTCCCCTCCCATATTCATGAGTAGAGGCATCTAGTTGGACAAATTTTCAAGTCTATGTTGTCATATGACAGTCTTTATTTACTATTTATGGTTTAGACTCTCTTATGATGTTTCTGCTTTTAATTTACCTTATGTATGCTTATGATATGTACAATAGTCTTGATTGGAGTCCTTTGGGGTTTCAATCGCCGTGTTATGACAAGGCCTTATATTGGGTCATGATATTATCTTTAATTAAATGATGGAGAGGATCTTGATGATCGGATATATAGATTGATATAAGACTTGTATCAAGACTAAGAAATTATATAAAGGCATTCCCGAGCCCCCCATGGTAATCCTCTAGAGGCGTATGGGTTGTACTTCCTGGTCGGGACTGAAATTAGGTATATATATCTTGGTATGAGGCACTTTGTACAGATGGTACTACTGGTTTTACTGCATTACTCTTATTCATATATGCATTGCCTATCACCAGTATAGTTATTTGTACATATCGGTAGTATGGGATACCATGTGAGTTTACCTATTTGTAAGTGAATTTCCTGGGCACTAAGGGTTTTGGAAGGTATTATCTTAATATTTGTGAACTTGCAGTGGTATAAAGGGTGGTCTCTTGTTTGAATATAATTACTGCCCTTGTTCTTAGTTATCTATCTTTTTGTGCAGAGATTTAGTGATATGATCCTATGGGTCGACCTTTATGTGATATTTGTGTTTAATTCTGTTAGTAGGTTGTCACTTAGTTATCCTCCTTCATAATAGGTTATCGTGTTTAGGGCTTAGGCTAGAGCCACCAAGTACGTCCTTGCTTGTTTGTTGTTTTGTATCTCTTTCTTATATCTAATGTTTCTTATTGTAGGCTTCCATATTATTCTTGTTAGTTACCTGTGATATACACTACTTGCTTACATGCTCTTTATACTTGCTTTATCTTTAGAGTTTAGTCAGTCGATGCCTACTAAGTGCCACTTTTTGGTACTCCTACTACACTTTTGCACCCTACAGATTATAGTATGATTTTTCACTACTAATTGGATATCGTGCAGAGAAGCTATTAGATTTTGGAAACTTGGGTGAGCTCTTAGCGTTGATAGTTTCCTATATCCTTCTATTTTGGCTTGGGCTAGTCTTTATTTAGTATTTGGAGACAATCTATATTATTATTACTATTATTGTATCTATATAAAACTTTGTACTTCCTTTTTTGATCTAGTGGCTCGAAAATTGACTGATAACAGGTATTGGGGGTTATCTTGTTATATTGTGATTATTCTTCTTTTTAATTATTATTATTACTTATATTCGCTTCATTCCTTCTTCTTGTGATGGTCCTTTACCTTTTGTTCTAGACTATAGGTTAGGCTTACCTACTGATGGATTGATAGTAGGTGTCATCATGACATAAAAATAGGGTTGTGATAGAGTGTTATCAGAGCTTAGGTTCGCTAATATCATTGGTATATGAGCAAGTGCCTAGTAGAGTCCTATGATTCAGTACAGAGACGTATGTATCCTATCTTCGGGAGGCTATAGGGAATTGTTAGGGAAACTCTACTCTTGATTCCTTATTGTGTGAAATTTCTTTGATCAACCTCTAAATACTTTCTTGGAATTTATTCCTCCTTAGATGGATAGGACAAGCTTTTCAATAGGTGTGGCTGGAGCATCAACACGTACTACCTAGTATTTGGCAATATTTATAACTATTTTGGCTCCTTTGGATCAAACATTAGAGATTCAGTGTCTCGATGGGCATACACCACAGGCAGGAGTAGTTTTGGGTGCTCCAAGTAGTTCGTAGCCTAGGGTTTGATTTTAGGTCCTCAATAAGGTTCTTCGTTGGTTTCTGAGTATGTGATGGAGTTCCTAGAATGGACAGGACATGTTCCTACACTATTCCCTGTGGAGCGAGACATGACTCAGCAATTTATTGAAGGGTTGATTCTGCCGCTCCGCCTAGCATCAAAAAACTTCATAGCAGTAGGATCTACTTTTCCTCAAGTGGTCAGTTATGTTAGGTCTATGGAACATGCATGTGTAGATACTTACAGAGGTGGCAATAGGAGATCTCTCCATCGGCATAGTAAAGTTAACACACCACTCTGAGGTAGGCAACATCCTAGTGTGGGTTAGCTTCACTCTAGACCTACCGGGCCTATAGCAGGAGCACCTCAAGTTCTAGGACATATTATGATAGGTTATAATACCCATGGTGGGCAGTGTTCACTATAAACTTCTCAAGGTTTGCTATCTAGAAATTTAGGTTTTGGGGCTCATACTAATTCAGCTGGTTCTTCTCAATGGGGTACATTTGGTGGAAACTGTTATATGTGGGGTGAGTTTGGGCATCCAGCTAGGTAGTATCCTACAGTCATACATCACAGGCAATAGGCTCGATAGGATTGGGTTCATAGGGCTCAGGGATAGTCTGTTAGAGTTGGTGCCATGAGTGTTGCAGTTAGTGGTTCAGGTGTTCAGTTCGAGGCTAAGCTTATTCAATCCCATGCTTCTGCAGGTCAGATAGAGGAAGAGGATCTAGGTATCAATTGGAATTTTGTAAATTTTGTTTCTTGGACCTTCCCTACTTGTAGTACTTGGGTGTTGGGGTCTTCGTACCCATCAGGGATTTTTTGAGTTGTTAGATCCATCTTATGAATCTAGTAGTTACTTTATTTGGACTTTTGTGGATGTGCTTACTTAGCCTGATTACTCTCCTATTATTTACTATAACATCTTTATTTGAAACTATGTATATGTGTTTATCTTCTCTAGGTGATTTATTTTAGTAATAGATCATAATGGTTTTATTGTGATGTGAGTTAGTGCTAGAGTTATACCTTTTAGATGTTGAGCTTAGTTAATTGCTCTGGTGGGATTTGTTCAGCTATTTTGGAGTTTCTGGGCTTAGTCCTTTTCTCCTTCCTAGTTTCCCCTCCTAGTGTGCTTAGCTGATGTGATGTTATTTCTAAGAGAGGAGTGTGTCAGTAGTTGTGGCCCTTGTAGTCTACTATAGATCTCATTCATCTATTTTTTCTTTGTTCGATATTCCCATTCTTAGTTCCTAAGGTGGCGGACTTAAGGTTGCCCTTCAGATTGGCTGGGTTGTCTCTTTATAGTATGTTTGATAGTTAAGTAATCAGTTCAGCTGGTTGTGTGATGTGGTGTTAAATGGCTATGTTTTAGTTAGGAAGGCCAAAAATGGAATTGGCTTTGTTTATTCTAAGTATGGTGATATTTTAGCTTGAAGTGTCATGTAAAGAAGGTTCTATTGGGTTCATGGAAATGGTGGTCTTCTTATGCTTGTGATTAATCAACAGTTCGTGGGAATGGATGACTGTATAAAGAGAATGTTCATATTGATGAGTCTTGATTTTTTCGAATTGCCTTAGTGTGCTTTTATGACTTATGGACTTTTAGGTGGTAGGTTAATACGCCTCAGAAATTTCAGTCACAAACGTGCTTTACCTTACAATAAGGACAACCGTCAATCTCGGTGATACTGTATTGTGCCTTGGTTCTTCTAGTAAACTACAGTGGGTGTGTCGATGGTTCAAAGAGTCAGATTATTAATTTGGGTTTCTATTGTGGTGTACTTTGACTAAGTCAAACTTTCATTTCTATGGACGAATAGGATTTCTCTTAAAAATCTCAACCTCAGTATAAAGTCAAAGTAATTCGGGGGATCATATCTTGGTTTCTTGTTAAGGGTGCGAGGTTCGCGTGTGTCATTGTAGTTAGCTGGCAGTGTTCCTTGTGGTGTACCTTTCCATGGTTCAACTTCATTTGAGTCACTTTTGGTGGGTTGATATACTTAATCGCTACCTATCAGCTTAGCTTTTTTTTGAGTTTGAGTGTTAGCTCAGACTTCCACTAGCGGGTCAACTTATGGTAATTTCTATGATAGCTCAGTTCCATTAGGTCATCTTTGGCAGGTGTAATATGCTAATAATAAATCGATTTTGGGTTAGTTTTGCCCATTGATTGGTGTGTTACTCAAATTTGCACTCATCGAGTGGTATATGGACTCATTGCCTTAATTTGATTGCTTTTGGGGTTAAATTCTCATATTGGTTTAGTTTTCTATAGGTTTCATTGACAACAAAGCGACATTGCACTTGGTCTCAGTGCGATATTTCTACTCAAGGATTTAGTTGTCCTGTAGAGTAGCCTTTTTAGTTTTGAAAGATAGACTTCACACTAAATTAAGGTTATTGGTTGTGGGACTCATTAGATTTGAACATTGGGTTTGTGCGCTAGGCTAAGTTGTTTATTTTAAGTTCTTGCCGCTTATCGATGTTCAGGTGGTGCTTGCATTTCCCTCATTGTTATTTGGGCAGTATTCAGATGATGTTGAGAATTATGATGGGGTTTAGGATGGGTAGGATACCCATGATGACTAAAGAGTCTTGAGTTTTGGGTCTAAAGCAAAGAATTGAGATTTAGGGGTTATTGAGCGTCTTCTTTTGTCTGTTGGTCACCAAATTTTGAGAAATCTGTGTAGTTTTGGTTAATATAGGGTTAGTCTGTTGAGCTCATTTGATTTTTTTCTTTTGGGGTGGAAGTCAGTATTAAAAAGAGAGTAATTGGAAATTGGATTGAGTTGTAAAGAAGAAAAGTGAAATTAAGAGTTTTCTCTTGGCTTGAGTTCTAGGTTGGCGTTATCTGACTCGAGAAGGTACCTGTAGGTCTGGCATAGCTTGCATTCCTAGATTTCTAATCTTTTAGTACCCTTGGTTTTTTTTTAACCATTTGACTTTCTAGGATGAAAGTCCTTTTAGTAGTGGATGTTGTAATGACCCTCAAAGTCATTTGCCTCTATGTGAAAATGGAAAAAATTATACTTGGGTGTGGGACCAAGATTCCGAATGAATTTTGAGCATCCCAACGGAGTTGGAAAAATTTCATAAACAAGCTGATGTGCATTAGCTAGTGCAAAACCATTTTGGTCACCACATTTGCGGAATCTAGGGTCCTTGGCCTATGCGTTTATAGTCATGACGCCACATTCACGAAGGCCTAGTAGATTGGCCTCCATATTCGCGATAATACCTCCACATTCGTGGAGCTTTGAGGCCTTAGCCTCCGCATTGGCAGACATCTTTCTCCGCGTTCGCGGAGAGCGATTCACTGGTCTTTTAATTAAGCCAGTGATCCGAACCAGCTGTACCCCCATTTTCTTTCTTCGATTTTGAGAGCTAAGGAGCTCCATTTTTGGCGATTCCAAGTCTGATGGGTTGGTATTGATCGTGAGTACGTGTTGGCGTGTTCGGTTGAGTATGCGAGGTGATTATTTGAGGTAAATTTCGCTCTAAAATGGATGCCTGATCTTAGTTAAGGCTTAAATGGTAAAATTAATTATTAGGTTATTTTCTTACATTTTGGGCATCGATTTATGTCTCATTTTGGGGTGCAAGCTCAATAATATGTTTAGACCATTTTCATGGAGTCATTTTTGGATTCTCATTGTGATTCCAACAATTTTTGTTTTAGACCCCATTTTGGATCCGTCTCTAAAAAATGTGAATTTAGTGTCAAAATGTTCGTATTGACGAGCTGATTAATATTTTGATAGAGTAGACGCATTTGGAGTTGTTTTTGGAGTGAAAAGCTATCGGCTTCGAGGTAGGCTATGATCTCCTTTCTTTTGATTGAGCTATATAAGGTATTGTTTACTATAAATAGCTTGTAGTTAGGATTGTATGTGATGGGTTTGGCTAAATTTCCAGTTTCTTGTTTCTTTTTCCTGATATGCACCTTAGGCTAGGTTGCCTTTATAAGACCCCCAGTCTAATTGGTAAGATTAATAATTATGCCTTACTTTTGCCTTAGTTAGCCTATGTTAGGTGGCTTATTTGGTGTTTATGATGATTCACGGAGTTGCGCCTTAGGATTGATTTCAGGATGAAACTTAGTTGATGTAGCCATTGTTAGCTTGAATTTATGAGACTTAGTGTCCTTCACTATTATAGCACCTATCTTGAAGCCTTGGTGTACAGATTCCCACCCGATTAGGCTTGTGAATTGTTGTTAGATCCCATTTCTAGATTTAGAGCTAGAATCCCTTATGCATTCTTGTCGTCATTAAGTGGGGCTATTTGTGGTTATAAATCTCGAGGTGATATTTCCCAAGTGGATCTGGAGGTATTAATTGTCTAGTTGAGCACCTATTTCCTCATGTCCTCCTCCTTGTTACCTAGTTAGGGTTGAGTTTCATTTTGGGTTGTGTGATTGAGTTAGAGGAGTAGATTTGAGATTTAGGCCTTGATTACAGGTCGGTTGTATTTGTAAGCCCTATTTGCATTCTCAAGAAGGTAAGGTTCTTGTGGAGTCATTATTGTATGTAATTGTGTGAGTTTTATAGGTGTTAGTTATGGCATACATTGCATTGGATCACTGTTTTTTCACAGATGTAGTCGACCTTGGTGCATGCATTGGTTCTTGGCATTGATTTGAGAAAGCTAGGTTTTAACCCAAACTATTTTATAATAATTTTCAAATGGGGGTCGTACTACCTTTATTACTATTATTTTTAGTGGAATTGAGGCATCAAGTTTGTGCTCATTTTATGATACTGATTCGACGAATCGAGGATGCACTCTTTTTATTATATTAATTCAAGTATTTGAGGATGCGCTCATTTTATGATACTAACTTAGTCGTAGAGATTTCGACCCTTTCTATACTTATTTGGCTATTTATCTGTATTATCCCTCAAAATTCACTTAAGAATTCCTTGGGATTAGGCCGCTCATGTAGTGCATTATCCTTAATATTTTTTAAAAATCCGAGTTCAGAATATAGATCAAGGGGTCAAAACCTGCAGAAAAATAGTTTCGGTTAATTTTTAGACTCGTATATCGAAAGATAGATTTCTCAAGGAATTGCGCAAAACAGTAAGGTGCGCGATAAGTCCGCATCGCGGACATTCTTGCCTCCGCATCGCGGACCTGGCAATGGTTTCTGGCTGAATTTAGTTTTTAACTATGGCACTTTAGACTTTTCCCTAATTGTTAACTAATGAACCTAGACTTTTTTAGGACCTAATTCAACTCTATAAATTAACCTAATTCTCTAATTCTATTCATTCTTCTACAATTCACCTACTCAAATATTTTTCTCTCTACAAAATTCTCAAAGACTTCATTGAAAACTTCAAGTAAATTCATTCAAGCTTTCCATTAAAACTCTCAAGTTCTTCAAAATTATTTGGTGTTATCCCTTATCGTATGTGGGTATTGATTCATGGATCCTTTTATCCATGAAGCCCAATCAATTTTCTCAAATTTTCTATCAAATTAAAGTATGATATTTTATGAGTTATATTATCTCTATTCCAATTGCATTAATTATGATTCAAAATATGATCATGAGTCTATTTTGATATAAATTGATGGGTATTGCATTGAATTGAAGAATTTTCCATTAATTCTCCTATTTTGATTTCTAGGGTTCAAGATGTAAAATATGAGTATTTTCAATTATCCGTCCAAATGATATTATATATATGAATTATGTATGGGCTGAAAGAAAGTTTATGATCATGCATGTTTTCAAGTCAATTTCATGATTTTCAAGTCAATTGATCATGCATTCATGTCTTACCCTAATTTCAAGTATAAGCTATGATCATTAATTTCCAAGTATCAATTTTGTCTATGTATATATGATTTGTAATGTTGAAGGACAATGCCCTCGTTGCGCTTATGTTATGAAAATGAGCTACTCTATGATTTCAAATCTATAATCATGACTATGATATATGTAATTATGATTTCTATGCTATATATATATTCCGTGGTATTTGACTTTGCACCGAGTGGACTTGAGGTGGGGGCCCTACCAAAAGACCTAGTAGCAACCTCATTTTTCTTGAACTATGTGCCACCGTAGGAACAAAGGGATTAGAGGCGAATACCAACATCTCTAAGAGGTGAGTACCCGAAATATCAAGGGTTGAAGGTGAGTACCCGAGTCTAAGAACTAGGGGTGAGTACTCGATTCAGCTAACCTCTTAGTGGATCCACTTAGGCATGTGGGAGTCTACCTTGGTAAGTAGTCTCGTCCTTTCCTCCGATGTAGGGGTAATATTGGGATTCCATGGTATAACTCGCATAATCTTATTGTCGGTTATGGTTCCTATCTAACATATATATGGTCCTTTTCATGTTCTAAATGACTAATCATACCTTTTACTTTATATGATACTCTTATGGTTTATTTGCATTGATCTTTCTTAAAGACTAATGATTTTTACTACTTCTCCTATCATGCTATTTATCAGTTAGGTATATTTTTTATGTTAAAAAATATAATATCAAAACTTGTGAGTCTACTATTACTATTAATAATTTCCTTGAAACTACCAATCTTTTGATTGCTGCAGACATTGATAGACTTAAGGAGTTTAAGTTCCTTAATATTGGTCATGTTCAAGTAGTTGTTAAACCTCTGTTTCAGAAATGTTTGAATATTTTTATATGTTTACTTCTTAGGGATGATAGACTTTTAAATTTTGATGACTCTCTATTAAGAGTACTTAAAAGTAACCTCACTAATAGCCTGGTCTACTTTAATTGTTATCCCAATTTCTCGGTTGATATCCATGATCCCAATGTTATGAAGTCCATTATAGCCCCAAAGGTTATAGCTGCTAGCTTCCAAGGAGTAACTATGCTCATGGAAGCAATTCAAGAGCACAGTACTACCTTCGTTGCTCAATTTCTTAAATGGAATGATATCCTCACGGATGAAGAGTGGAAATTTGACTCTATCACGAATCCTTTACCTGTTCAACCCAAACGATCTCAAATTGACAGGGTTATTCAATTCTCTGATGGATCTATTAATCTTAAATTTGTAAGATCTAATTCTCAAAGCCAAGCTTCTTCAAGTAGAAGAATGTCTTCGCCAAGAACTTCTTCTTTTGACCCCTGGGAGGAAGATGACTCCGCTAACAACCTTGAAAATGGAAATTTTCACGGCATGGATTTTTTCAAAACTATCCCTAAAGTTTTTGAGGCTACTACCCCTAGAAGCCTTATACCTAGTGACATCAATCCTAATCATGGGAGAAAATATTCTATTAGAGTTCTTAATTTAGATGAGAAGTTTGTTCCTGACAGAAAGAAGCTGCAAACTTAGTGGAAACTACCATAGCATCAGCAAAAGGTAGAATGGTATAAAGCTACCTATTCGTTGACTCAAAGACTCTCTTTTAGAGATAAATGGTTTAAAGACATGGAAATATTCAAAATAGAGATTTAATTTTACAAATGGTACACAAAAGACCAAGTGATTGAAAGTGTTGCTCCTCATTTAGAAGGACTAAGCATTCCTTATAGAAAGAAAATTCTCAAAGCTTCTCCCTTCAAAAAATCTATTGAAAAGGATCCATCTTTGGTTACTTCTAGGATTGTCAACAAAATCCTTGAACAAAATAATTACACCAATCAAATTTCATGTTGTTTCCCAACAAATGGAAGAATCGAAAGGTAGTAATTATAAAAGAATCAGTCAGATTGGGAATAAACCAAGTTCTTCTAAGATTAGCTCCAAAATTGAGACTAATCCTATTTTTAATATCCCAGAATTTTCGAGGGATGATTTTCTAAAACTCTACGACAAATTCAGTCATTCCTCAGACCTTTTAAAAGGATTAATGATCAATTATCTAAGATTATTATTACTAAAGGTAATAAGCTTAGCGTAATAAATGATTGTCATCCTAATAAAAGGAATTATTATCCCAGACCTTCCTTCCCAGATGTTTAATTTGAGGAAGATATTATTTGCCTAGTTTCATCTATAGATGGAATAGGATTATCAGAATGGAATATTAATGGAATGGCAGAAGGCCAGATCTATTAAAAACTCCAGGAAATGGGTATGAATATCATAGCTTATAAGCTTAACAATGCCTGTGATAAGCAAGTTGCTGATATGCTTATAGCAGGCTTTACTAAAAAATTAAAAAATTGGTGGGATAATTATCTCACAGAGCAAAACAAAGCAGATATGCAGAATGTTGTTACTACAAAAATTATTGTCAATACAGAAAATGGACTGAAAACCTCATCAGAGGTAGTGCTTGAAAATGCCATTGTTATGCTATATATATAGCATAGCAAAGCATTTTGTCGGTGAACCCCCACCTTTTCTAAGATAGAAGTATTGAAATCTTGAACAATTTATTCTATAAGAAATTAACAGATTTTAAATGGTATGTTTATAACCAAAGTTATGATAAGAACTGACTCTAATAATGATTATTGGAAAGAGTGCTTTCTTAGTGGTTTACCTCCTCATTTTGCAGAAAAGGTTAGAGCCAAAATAAGAGATAGATGTGAAGGGAAAATTCCTTATTCTCAATTCTCTTATGGAGATCTTATCAGCATTATCAATGTTGTTGCTATGGAACTTTGCACGGACCTAAAAGCTAAAGGAGAAGGTTCAGAAAGAGCAAAAGTTATCTTCAACAGAACTTGGTAGTTTCTGTCAAAATTTTAGATTCCTGTTGCTAAAACCTCCTTCTGCACAAAAATTGGGCAAAAGGGAAAGAACCACTGGAAACTATGTTCATAAGATAAAGTCTTGTAGGAAAAAGAGAGAATCCAAGGAGAAACCCAAAAGGAAGTTTAAAAGAAAAACTTCTAAGGAATCCTCTTTTGATGAAACCTATTGGACATGTGAAAAAAGAGTCATAGGTCTAACCAGTATCCTAAAAATAAGAAGAAGAAGAAGGAGTCGGTTAATCTTCTTGAGGTTGACGAAGAGACCAATCAAACACTCTTCTCTATCACTGATGAAGAAGAATCTAAATCAGAATACTCCTCTGAAGAGGAGCATGACGAAAGTGATGATGAGTTTCTTAATGTCGGTCAAGATTTAGAATCTGATAAAGAAACTCCATAATGCAATTGCAATGGAGCATTTTGCCTTTGTATTACTAAATCTATCATATTTATCTCAAAAAGTTCAGCAAAAACTTTGTTCTCTACAATTGAACATATCAAAGATGAAGACGCCAGGAAAAGATACCTCGTGGAACTACTGAAATTGGTTACTTGACTAGAAGAGGAGAAGCCTAAAGTAATTCCATTCAGCATGAAACAAATCATGCACAGATTTGATTCTAAGAAGGAAAAACCTTCAATTGAAGAACTCCGTTGAGAGGTCAATCTTCTTAAAGAAAAAATCAAACAAGTGAAAGCAAGACTTTACAAAATTGAAATTGACTCTCTCACAGAACAAGTTCTCAGAAAAATCGATGATCATGAGAAAATGACTTCTATGTCAAAACAATTAGCTCAGTAAAAAGCTAATAATTTTGATAAGGATGAATACCTTGAACTTCAATCTCCCAGGTATGAATTTGAGGCAGGCGTCACCATGATTACTAAGATCACACCTCAGAGTTCTCATATATTAATAAAATAAGTTATTAATGATAACTTTATGCTTAACAAAATTGCTTTATTAGATAACGGTGCAAATAGAAATTGTATTTTTGAAGGGTTGATTCCTACCAAATACCTTATAAAGTGTAATACGAGATTATATAGCGCTACTGGAGAGCGTATTTTAATTGATTATA